>NC_142931.1:11653070-11665570 GCF_046866305.1 Octopus bimaculoides | reverse complement strand
TCCCTGTATATCACTGACGTGATAAGAATAACTTGGAAGATTTGGTTGCCTCATGGTAGAAACGGCTGTAAGAGTTTAGTTTTTGTACACTTGTCTATTATTATTCATTTATTCCTATATATATATATACATATTTGTTTTCATATTTATTGGCTTATTTCATTCGTTTACTTGGATCACTTACACATATGTTTGTAATCAATTAATAAATAGATATAATTGAATGTTTACTGGCTGATGTTTGTCAATTGTTTATCCTCTCCATTTTCTTATTTTCCTTATAAATCCTGGGTAAATTTCTAATTTACTCCCACCCATACCTAGTATTCAGTTGCGATATTGCTATGCAATAGTAAGCACTTGGTTATAAATAAGTAGATACACACCTAGTAGCATATTGGATATTTAATATCCCTTAGATGGCTACTTAACGTCTTACTCATACAGACATATATAAATAAGTAAATAAATATATATATATATATATATATATATATATATATATATATATATATATATATATATCATCATCATCATCATCATCATCGTTTAACGTCCGCTTTCCATGCTAGCATGGGTTGGACGATTTGACTGAAGACTGGTGAAACCGGATGGCAACACCAGGCTCCCAATCTGATTTGGCAGAGTTTCTACAGCTGGATGCCCTTCCTAACGCCAACCACTCAGAGAGTGTAGTGGGTACTTTTACGTGTCACCCGCACGAAGGCCAGTCAGGTGGTACTGGCAACGGCCACGCTCAAAATGGTGTATTTTATTTGCCACCCGCACAAGAGCCAGTCCAGGGGCACTGGCAACAATCTCGCTCGAAAGTCCTTACACATGCCGCGAGCACAAGTGCCAGAAAGGCTATGCTGGGCACACAATTTCGATGCTGGGTGCCATCACAATTTCGCTTTCGCTTGCCCTCCCACCATCACTTGACAACTGATGCAGGTGTGTTTAGTGGTTTGGCAAAAGAGACCGATAGAATAACTACTAGGCTTACAAAGAGTAAGTCCTAGGGTCAATTTGTTCGACTAAAGGCGGTGCTCCAGCATGACTGAAACAAATAAAAGAGTGAAAGAATAAAAGAGAGACATACATTCCCCCCCCCATGATATTACATTAAAATATCTTTCAATAAGAGTATGATGGAATAGACTAATATTTTATTTCTCCTCAGGTGCAGGAGTGGCTGTGTGGTAAGGAGTTTGCTTACCAACCACATGGTTCTGGGTTCAGTCCCACTGCGTGGTTCCTTGGGCAAGTGTCTTCTACTATAGCCTCGGGCCAACCAAAGCCTTGTGAGTGGATTTGTTAGACGGAAACTGAAAGAAGCCCGACGTATATATGTATATAGATATATATGTATGTGTGTTTGTGTGTCTGTGTTTGTCCCCCCCCACCATCGCTTGACAACTGATGCTGGTGTGTTTAAGTCCCCGTAACTTAGTGGTTCGGCAAAAAGAGACCGATAGAATAAGTACTAGGCTTCCAAAGAATAAGTCCTGGGGTCGATTTGCTCGACTAAAGGCGGTGCTCCAGCATGGCCACTGTCAAATGACTGAAACAAGTAAAAGAGAGTAAAGAGTTCCGAAGCCAGTTGGATTATCCAGAAGTGATGGGGAAAAGACCAGATGGTCTTACCCTTTGTCCCTGGGTGAGAAGTAGGTACCTCGTCTGGGAGGTCACAATCTGTGACACTTTTGCTCCCTCCCACAACCCAGATGGTGTGGTAAATGGCAGGGTCATGGCTTCTGCAACTGAAGGGAACAAATTCCTTAAGTATCAGGACCTATCAGCAAACTCCTTTTTCCAGCCTGTGGCATTTGCGACATTTGGTGGTGCTGGTCTGCAAACAGCGAATTTCTTGTAATCATTGGTGTCTCACCATATCAAGGCGTCAGACGATGTCTCTGAAGGAACTCAGCTGCTCCAATACCTTAGCCACGAGAATGTTGGCTTTGTAGTGACGTCTTAAATAGCAGATGACATTTCCGGAAAGCTTATCCACGCATGCGCAAGGACTGGTTCCGGAGGGAATACAGAAAGAGTTTCATGCACATGCGTGGTCATTCAACATCCAAGCTTCGCTCGGTTTTTCATTCTCTTTCTCGCCAGCCGGCGAAGGGCCAAGACGTTCAAGCAACCTCTCTCCAACATTCCAACTCTGGAGACAGCTCTCTCCAACATTCCAACTCTGGAGACAGCTCTCTCCAACATTCCAACTCTGGAGCGAGACAAATAACCACTCAACATCATTGACGGCGTCTCAGCAACCAAAGGGCGAAGTGCTGCCTATTTCCTCTGTAAATAAATATTGTTGTGTTGATAGTTCAGAATCTGCATTCCGTTGTTTCTTCTAGAAATTTAATGTACGGAAGCAGTACACCTAATGGTGTATAACCACTTTCCTACAGCTTGCTTCAATAGATTCTGTTGGACGTTGTGGTGTGCGACCAATTGAAACACTTAGCGTTGAATTGACGTTTATTCTTTCTTTTTCTTACTTTCTTCCTCGTGTTTTCTTGTTTTCTTTCTCTTTCTTCACTCATGTTTGTGTTTTCTTCGGTTTTGGGATTTGTATTTTAATGTGGTTTTGTATTATATATGTATCATATATAATATGATAATATTGGAAAGTATTGTAGTTCGCTTGAAGCATTGTGTATTGTTTGTAAAGAATAAAAGTTTAGAATGGTACAACAATGCACTATAAAACAAACAATGGACTATATACCTGTTGTAATTTGGTTATCTATAGTCCGATGATAATTCGGAATTACAATAATATGATAATATTATATAATATACATACGTGTTATATATATAATTATCAAATCATCCACAAAATATTCTTTTAAAACAGAGGTGCGTTTTATGCTTGAGTGCATCTTTATACGCTGGCAAATGCAGGATACATTTCAGAAACTCGATCTAGGGGAGGTAATTGTGATGGTTTATAGCTATGTAATGTGAATGGACAACGAGTACAAAATTGTTGTATAGTGACAGTGAAAGGTACTCTCGGTACAGGAAGGCATAGAAGTAGTCGTGAGGTTCTATAGGAAAATGACAAAAAACAACGATAAGTAGCAATATGTTACATTACAGAACAGTATAATCCATGCGGAACAGTATAATCCATGCTACTGATGGTGATAAGGGTGAGATGCTACTGATGATGATGACGAGGTGAGGAGGAAAATCAACGTGTCTCTACGATCTTCAATTAGTATACTTGTGAGTATAGAAGCAAGGTTCTTGGCACTCTGTCGCTTATGACGACGAGGGTTCCAGTTGATCCGATCAACAGAACAGCCTGCTCGTGAAATTAATGTGCAAGTGGCTGAGCACTCCACAGACATGTGTACCCTTAACGTAGTTCTCGGGGATATTCAGCGTGACGCAGAATGCGACAAGGCTGACCCTTTGAATTACAAGCACAACAGAAACAGGAAGAAAGAGTGAGAGAAAGTTGTGGTGAAAGAGTACAGCAGGGTTCACCACCATCCCCTGCCGGAGCCTCGTGGAGCTTTAGGTGTTTTCGCTCAATAAACATTCACAACGCCCGGTCTGGGAATCGAAACCGCGAGTCCACTACCCTAACCATTGGGCCATTGCACCTCCACACTGAAACAAGGTACAGTGTAAGTAAAATGGGAAAACTGTTATATTAAATAAATGCTACATAGCTACTATAATATGCGCGTGCGCACACACACACAGAGTGAAAAGTTGTAGCAGATTGTCAGTTGAACAACATAAAAGTACGAAGGGAAGCTGGAAAGTTTCTGGCTTTAAGGGTGTCACGAAAGGCCTGGTTGGAGACCAAACCTTCCAAGGTCTTTCACAGGGCTTAGAAAAACAGACGGACTGCTGCAATAAGTGTGTGAATCTTAGAGGAGGATATGTTAAAAAATATAATAATCAACTGATCCTCCTGTATTTTCTTTTACCCAGAACCAGGAACTTTTCATCACTCCCTTATATGCTCATATTTGCATCTGCAGGATTTCCTGAACTGGTGAGGGAAAGGGGAGAAGATGTCGATACAGTCAAACTGGAGACCTGGTCCATATGCTTGCAACATAGCAGACCTGGCATTCCTATAGAATAGTGTCGGAAATTATCCAGTGCGCTAAAAAACCATAATTTCTTGCATGCCACATCTTATGCTTCTTATGTCCAACATTTCTCTCAGGGCGCTTACACTCTGTCGTGTGTCTACACTGACATTACACATCCAGCGGATCGTGCTAGCTTCATTTCTTTTGAGCCTATGCATGTCCTCTGCAGTCACAGCCCATGTTTCACTACCGTGAAGCACACATGCACCGTACAATCTACCTTTCACTCTGAGCGAGAGGCCCTTTGTCATCAGTAAGGGTAGAAGCTTTCTAAACTTTGCCCAGGCTATTCTTATTCTAGTGGCAACACTCTCTGAGCATTCACCCCCACTACTAACTTGGTCACCTAGGTAGCAGAAGCTATCAACTACTTCTAGTTTCTTCCCCTGGGGTGTGATGGAATCTATTTTCTGAGCATCTGTGGTGTTTATTGCCCCTGTGCATCTGCCGCACATGAAAGCTATCTTCTCGGTTAATCTTCCTTTGATGTTGCTGCACCTCTTATGTGTCCATAGCTTACACTGGGTACATCTTATGGAGTTTCTACCTACACCTTTTCTACAGATCGAGCAAGGCCACTTACCTGAGGGGGTGTGTGATGTGTTTACCTTCCTACTTACTAGAACTTTGGTCTTTGCTACATTGACTCTAAGGCCTTTTGATTCTAAATCTTGCTTCCACATTCGAAATTTCTTTTCTAGTTCTGGTAGTGCTTCTGCTATGAGGGCCAGGTCATCAGCATAGAGGAGCTCCCATGGGCAACCTGTCTTGAATTCCTCTGTTATTGCCTGGAGGACTATGATGAATAAAAGGGGACTGAGGGCTGAACCCTGATGGGCCCCTACTTCTACCCGGAATGTTACTGATCATTGCTTTGAATGCACACCGAATACTGAACAGTGTCAGGTCTATCAGTCTCTGAGTTAAAAGAATATGTGTAAGGGGGGTAAGTAGTCTCACAAACACCAAACTCTACAGTTGAAACTCTCAACGAAGAGACTCTTAAAGAACTGAAAGAGATCAACACGAATTTGAGACTTTTAATTAGCAAGATCGATGAACTCACTCGCTTTACACAAGAGGCAAGAGAAAAAGAAGAGAAAGAACAATCTCTGGAACAGCTCAATCAACATTTGTCCCAATTATGCACCACTCTTCATTCTTTACCTCATAATAATTACTTAGATGAAAATTCACCTACAGATGATACACAAGACAGAACCCCCTCCACGCTTACACCATCAATTAAAAACCGCATTATCCACATAGGGAATGAAAAACTTAAAGCCAGAAAATTTTCTTCCTGGAACATGATCAAAAACAACCACAAGGCAGAAATTTATGAACGCTGGTTAAATTCTACACCAATAATTTTGCCTCATAAATTCCAAATTAAACGTATTCCAAACGAGCAGGACCAACAAAGGCAGTTAAGGGAGAAACTAACACTGGAAAAAATGAAGACAGAAATAGAACTCCTTAAGCTTAGAGCGCTAAGAATTGAACAAAAATTTAAGAACATAGATGAGGAAATCTACAACGAACTGAAGAAACATTCAGATGGTCAATGCTTGGAAAGTGTTTTTAAACTGTGGAAAACAACTTGTGAAGCTGAAGAAACAAACTCCCTACAACGCTGGGAAAGACAAGCCAATTTCTTTATTAACTACGGAACACAGTTCAACATAGAATATGCATCGGATAACTCCTTCCTGAAGAAAAATAAACCAAAAAACATACACAGAAATGAACCCTCGCTTATCTAACACAAACCACAGACGATCTAGACTCCACCGACCTAACCTCTCTTACACCCCAAAATAACTTACAAACAAAATTTAGGAATTCAGCCCACAATAGAAAATCTGGACGTAATCCTCAAGGCATCCTACATACAAATCAAAGGTTCCATCGAAACCGGCAGACTAACCTAAACTTTTGGGAACCAATACCTACCAATCCACCCCCATCATCTCACAATAACTGGAAGAATTTACCTCCAAGACTTAACCCTCAACATGGTTACTTCAATCATTCAGCTAGACACAACCTAACTAGACAACATAACTTCTCCCTCCACCCACATTACAATATCAAAAATAAATTTAACCCTAACCACATCAACCATAGACAATATAACAACCCTCAGTACAACCATAATCTAGTCCGCTACACAGTCACTCCACCACAAAAATACTACCACAGACACACTTTACATCCATTTTCTCCTCAGCAAACCAAACACAATACAGACTTTCCACAACAATCCACCTACTACAACCATTTTTTAGACCTAAATCAGAGAAACAGATGTGAAATGGAACAAAATGTACAAGAACAACTGAAAATAATCAACTTATCAAAGGAAATCCTAAGTATTACACAAACTAAAATTCTAGCAAGAGGTTTAAAGTTTACTCCAACCCCTCGCAGATTGAACCCGAATGAAATTAAGGATAACACTATGGATTTCTGCTGAAAATTACGCCTCACAGAAGCACTTCACAACTACACCAGCGAAGATGAGTCAATAGTCAAAAACAAAAGTGAATAGTGTCCTACAAAAGGCAGAAATAAAGCATGTGATGCTTTTTGTGAACACATTACCAGTTTTCCTTTTAATACCCTACAAAAACAACGAATTAAATCCAACCTTAATGTAAATGAATGGAAAGACCTAACAGTTAAAAAATGATATAAACCTCACCATTAAAGAAGCCGACAAAGGAAGTGTGGTAGTGGTGATGAACACAGAGTACTACAAAAAGTTAATACTCTCCATGTTGGAAAATAATATTCACTATGAGATGATAGTACAATACAACCCACAGAAGACACTTAAAAACTTATCCTCTTTACTTCAAATACATGGAAAGGGCCTCATTAAACATGAAATTGACTATTTATCCAATTTTAAATACAGACCTAGTCTATTCTACGGATTACCTAAAATACACAAAAATCCACTTGTTTGTAAAGCTTGCAAAGTTTCTCCAAGCCTATGCATTATTGTTCCTTCCCCTACTGACCTCAAACTGAGACCCATCATTGCTGGCCCTGCTTGCGAAACCCACCGTTTGAGTAACTTCCTTGACATCTTACTCAAACCGTTTCTAAAATATGTGAAAAGCTTCATCAGGGATGACTTAGACATGCTTAACTACCTCCCGAAGACAATAAATGAAGGAACCCTGTTAGTATCATTCAATGTGGTGAATTTGTACACCAATATCCCACATGATTATGGTATAGAAGCAATCACCTTCTGGCTAGAAAAATACCCAGAAGAGATCCCAGAACACATCAACCACAAATTCATAATCGCAGCACTCAAATTCATCCTACTGAACAACGATTTCATGTTCAATACAGCTTACTATCGACAAAAATGTGGAATTGCAATGGGAACCCAAGCTGCGCCAGTGATTGCGAACCTTGTAAAGGGTTACCTAGAGCTTAAAATATATCAATCATCACTACAAAAATATGGCACCTCTTTTCATTAGTATTTAAAGGAGAACTGGAAGAGGTATCTGGACGATTGCTTTGTACTTTGGAAAGACAGCATGGACAAACTCCTCAATTTCAAAATAATGCTTAACAATATTAATAGCAACATACAATTCACCATGGAACACAGCAGTAAACAACTCCCTTTTCTTGACATCCTAATTAAAATAGTCAATAACCACATCAAAACAGACATCTTCTATAAATCCACAGATTCTAAACAATACCTATTATTCAACTCATGCCACTCCAAACACATAAAAATTAATATACCTTATAATCTAGCGAAAAGAATCTGTACCATAGTTTCGGACACCTATACTCGTGAACGAAGTCTCCTTGAACTCAGATCAATACTAATCAAAAGATATTACCCAATTTCATTAATAAATGATGAGATTAAATGAGCTAAGGAAATAGAAATACGAACATTAAGGGAAGTCAACTGAAATACTAAACCAGACTTAAAAATACTCCCATACATCTCCATGCATAACCCTAGAAACAACAAAACCTTTAACGTTATCATTCAAAATCTACCCATTCGCGCAAGAGATAAAACCATGAACAAAATTTTAGGCTCACACAAAATTATCAAAAGTAAAATGCAACCTAAATCATTGAAAAAAATATTAACCAGCGCAAGACTATATCCATTAACAACAGAATCAAAAGTGAAAAAATATGGTTGACCTAACTGTGGTACTTGCCCCCAACTTTTGGAGGGTTCAGAGTTCCACTTTAAACAAGGGGAAATATTTAAAATTAAATCAAATTTCACCTGTGCCTCGGAAAATCTAATCTATGCCATTACATGCTTAGGGCGTGGTAATAATTATATTGGCCAAACAAGAATATCACTCCGTAGAAGAACCACTCTCCACAAAGAACAAATCCACCACCTACAATATAGACAGATACAGGTCAGTGGACACATAGAAAGGTGTGCGAGGAATCTTAATCCTAATTTCCTAATTTTTCCCTTCTATCAATGTTCACAGAACACCTCAATACAAGAAAGAATGAATAAAGAGGCAACTTCCATCAATAAATACCTTCCACATGTAAATATGAGCACATAATATAATATAGAACACTACTAACCTTCCATTTAATACCACTAACCTCCATACATCCCATACATCATTCACATTACAGATCTAGATCTACCCTAGTTGCACCAAATCCAGAACTACTTACCTCCCTTACACATAATCATTTTACTCAGGAACTAGTAGACCTGACACCATTCAGTATTCGGTGTGCATTCATAGCAATGATTAGTAAAATTACGAAACCGGTATGCTTTTGAATCTCTTTAACAATTCACAATAATGACTTTTATTACTTTTATTCCTACCTCTATTCATCTAATTGTATATATCTATTGTTACTTTTTTTGATTTCCAATGTGCATTTTCGCTTATTGCATTACATGTAATGTTATCTAATTTCTTTCTAGCACCCCTGTATGCTCGAACCCTATCTTTCTGATCATATCCAGAGAACTGAATGCTGTGCATGAAGTTCTGTATATATTTTTTCCTTTCATAGGGTTCGCATAGTGGGGACACGTTGTTCATTATCACAGATATAATTTGCTTGAAATGTGAACTATTGTGACTTGAAACGTTCAGTCATGGACATCATAGACCCCCACCTCCTCACTATAGCATTCACTGTATGTCAGGGAAACTGGATTGTTTAGAGGAGGTGCAATTTTACTTAGAAAAATATCTGAAACCAGATGTAAACATTTCAAACACATAAAAAATATTTGTTGAAATAGAATGACAAAAATACAATATGTTATCATGGAACAGATATGTAACTGGAGATGAACAAAGATCAAATACAATCTCATTATACTAGTCCCTGCCTTCTTTAGTAGTTTCCGTAACACATTAACAAAGGGGATATTACCCACACAAATATTTTTAAAAAGCTATGTAATGGATAGGTTAATATAAGAGAATAAGAATTAACCAGTTTGCAAAGTTAGCTTCTATTTGATCTTCTGTTTGTAAAATGCTATTCTGCAAAGGGAGAGCTGATCTGCACAAAAGTGCAAAACCACTGACATCATTATCAAATCTTGGAACAAACTTTAAGCCCATTGAACCGCTTTCCATTGTCCTCAGACAACCCTATGATCTTATTGATCATCCCTCGTTTGCTTAGACTAGTAACATAGCTAGTGTTTGTGTCGTCCAGGGTGGGCCATGGGTTTATTTCCCCATCACTGCTGCTACCAGGTGAAACAACAAAATACACAACAACAGGGCCTCCACATAAATAATTAAGATGGCCATGCTGTGTTGTTGGTGACTTTGATTGGATAGGTCTATAATCAAAGTTTATGTAAGGAATAATTTACGATATCTTAAGCCTTCTCCAAGGCTTCTCACCTGTGATTACATGCTTACACAATCATCCTATTTTTCAGTCAATGTATCCTAGGACTAGGTAATCAAATACTTACAACATTTTTTAAGGCAGTAGAGTGTGATATGAGTGAAAATTGGTAGTTATTTCTAGCACATCAAAATACTGCTAAGAGCCATAGTTCCCAAACTTTTTCTTGTTTGTTTTTTTGTTTTTTTTATAGAGGGCTGTACCAAGCTTCAATATCTGCTGTGACTTAGCTTCTGCAGCTGGATGCTCTTTATAATGCCAACTACTTTACAGAGTGTACTGCATGCTTTTTGCATGCATTTTTCATGCTTTTTTTCAGTAGCTCACAAGACAAGACCCCTTAACTGACTTGGGCATAGCATTCAGGGACGTGAAAGTATGACAGAGGAATATTAAGGGTTAACAGAAATGACATTTTTCTAACCACACACAGAGAGTGGCTGATTTCCACAACAGAGCATACCTTTTGTTTTGTTTATTGGGAGTGATTTGAACTTGACAGATGTTATTAAATCAGAAAAACAGGTAAACATGCATACATACATACATACACGCATGCACATGCCAATATATATACAATGGGTTTCTTTCAGTTTCTGTCTACCAAATCTCCTTACTATGCTTCGTTCGGCCTGGAAGACAATTCCCCAAAATGCTACACAATGGTACTGGAAGTACAAAATATTAATTGTTGGGTAATTCATGTCTAAGAAGATAGTCTCTTCTTTCTACCTCTTACTTCAAACCAGTTACTAGAAAAAACTCCAAAGTGATTGTTGTATTTTAATGATATCATTGAATACACATGATGTGATTTGAAACATGATAGTCCCTAGAGCATGTGCGGACAACAAATATTGGGCGTAGTCCATAAAAATGCCTATAATGTCAAAATATCATCGTTTAATGTCCACTTTCCATGTTAGCATGGGTTGGACGTAAAATATTATATGTATGTATATTTGTGTATATATATATATATATATATATATATATATATATTGGCGTTAGGAAGGGCATCCAGCTGTAGAAACTCTGCCAGATCAGAATGGAGTCTGGTGTAGCCATCTGGTTCGTCAGTCCCCAGTCAAATCATTCAACCCATGCCAGCATGGAAAGCAGACGTTAAATGATGATGATGATGATGATGATGATATACATTAGCAGAGATACCTGGTGTTGCTCAGGATTAAAATGGCATATTTTTTTTATTGTTTTACTTGTTTTGGTCATGTGACTGTGGCCATGCTGGAGCACCACCTTTAGTCAAAGAAATGAACCCCAGGATTTATTCTTTGTAAGCCTACTACTTATTCTTTCAGTGCATTTTGCCAAACTAAGTCACAGAGGCGCAAACAGAGCAACATCGGTTGTCAAGTGACGGTAGAGGTACAAACACAGACATACACACACGCACACGCGTGTGTGTAGTCTGTGTAGTCGAAAATAAAGAAATAGTAGGTAGAAACTCTATAAGATGTAGCCAGTGTAAGCTATGGACACATAAGAGGTGCAGCAATATCAAAGGAGGGCTAACTAGCAAGATAGATTTTGTATGTGGCAGATGTTCAGGAGCAATAAACACTGAAAATGTGCAGAGAACAACTTCTGCCACATTCCAGGGAGAAAAACTAGACGTAGTTGATAGCTTACTGAAAATAAATGCAATACTTATTTTATTGAAGCTTTAGTTTAAACTAAAATTTTAAACGTTGTACTTTTAACTTAGCGTTTATTAGAATTAATTTGCGTGAAAGTATGGCGTAAAGAAAAGTAATAGTCTAAAGAGATATATAAATATGTATTTAAGTTTTATTTATAAAATCAAAATGTATTTTAGCTTTAATCATAATAAAAATTTAACTGTATTATAAACAATTACTGGAAATTTTAAAATCTAAATAATTTTAAAATCTAATAAATTAAAATACGTAAAGATTGGAGAGTATTGTAGTTCACTTGAAGCATTGCGTATTGTTTGTAAAGAATAAAAAGTTTTCAATGGTACAACAATGCACTATAATACAAAAAATGGACTATATACCCGTTGTAATTTAGTTATCTATAGTCCGATGATATTTTGGAATACAATTCCTTCTTCAGATATTCTAAGATGGAGATAATATACATGAAAGAAGCTAAAATACTATAAATTAATTAAAATATTTATATTATTTATTTTATTAAAATCATAGTATTATTTAATTATTAATATATAATATTCACTAAAAATAAAAATATTATTGTACTAATTAATACACACTATATAATTATAAATTATAACTACTACAATTAGTAAAATAGGGTTTATATATATATATACACATACATATATATATACATATATATATATATATATATATATATATATATATATATATATATATATATATATATATACGTCGTCGTCGTCGTTTAACGTCCGCTTTCCATGCTAGCATGGGT
>NC_142931.1:11603070-11648070 GCF_046866305.1 Octopus bimaculoides | reverse complement strand
TGTTGACATCCGGTTTCACCAGTCCTCAGTCAAATCGTCCAACCCATGCTAGCATAGAAAGCGGACGTTAAACGATGATAATGATAATGATGATTAAATGAAAAAAATGATTTACGTGAATATCCTCAGAAGAGTAATTGAAATAAATGGCGATTGTGGAGTCCCCCACGCGCACGCATACACACGTGTGTCTTTGTAAATATGTTTGTATACATTTATGTATGTGTGTGTTTGTAAGAGACAGAGTGTGAGTGAGAGAGAGAGGTTTGTTGTGATGTATACGTACATGCATAAATATACATACATCTTTGGATGTATGCATATGACAACACAGCCCTTGACTCACTCACACTATGTATCTTACAAACACGCACGCGCGCGCATACACACGTGTGTCTTTGTAAATATGTTTGTATACATTTATGTATGTGTGTGTTTGTAAGAGACAGAGTGTGAGTGAGAGAGAGAGGTTTGTTGTCATGTATACGTACATGCATAGATATACATACATCTTTGGATGTATGCATATGACAACACAGCCCTTGACTCACTCACACTCTGTCTCTTACAAACACGCACGCGCATACACACGTGTGTCTTTGTAAATATGTTTGTATACATTTATGTATGTGTGTGTTTGTAAGAGACAGAGTGTGAGTGAGTCAAGGTGTGCGTGTGTATGTGTGTCAGACAGAGTGAGAGAGCGGTGTGTATGTAGTATTTACTCTCTCTCTCTCTCTCTCATACACACGAACACACAAAATAGAAAGTGAAGCTTTTTGCAGTTGTTACGTCAATACCGGAAGTTGACATTGAGGAACATTTTTATAGAAGTGAATCTTAAATATAATCTTAAATATAAAGCAATATTATTTATTTTTAATTAAAAAAATCAAATGAAGAGCCTAAGATTCATCCTAGGTCAAATTATTCATGCATTACAAGTATGGAAGCATTTGGTGAAGTCGATTTCACGTGAAAAGTGATTACACACACATCTTTGTTTTATATATAGTATATATATATATATATATATATATATGCCATTACATGCTTAGGGTGTGGTAATAATTATATTGGCCAAACAGGAATATCACTCCGTAGAAGAACTACTCTCCACAAAGAACAAATCCACCACCCACAATATAGACAGATACAGGTCAGTGGACACATAGAAAGGTGTGCGAGGAATCTTAATCCTAATTTCCAAATTTTTCCCTTCTATCAATGTTCACAGAACACCTCAATACACCAAAAAATGAATAAAGAGGCAACTTCCATCAATAAATATCTTCCACAACTAAATATGAACACATAACATAATACAGAACACTACTAACCTTTCATTTAATACCACTAACCCCTATACATCCCATACACCATTCACATTACAGATCTAGATCTACCCTAGTTGCACCAAATCCAGAACTACTTAACTCCCTTACACATAATCATTTTACTCAGGGACTAGTAGACCTGACACCGTTCAGTATTCGGTGTGCATTCAAAGCAATGATTAATAACATTACGAAACCAGTATGCTTTTGAATCTCTTTAACTATTCACAATAATGACTTTTATTACTTTTATTCCTACCTTGGTTCATCTAATTGCTTATATCTATCGTTACTTTTCATAAAAAGCCTTTACTTTTTTTGATTTCCAATGTGCATTTTCTTATTTTTCTTCTTACTTTTCCCCTATATATATATATATATTTATATGAATAAGGATAAGATTGATATTTAAAATATTGATTTTATCAAGTGGTCAGCATGGGAATAAAAACCATCAAAGGTAATAATTATTTAAAATTATAATACAGGGTATCAAGAGATACCACCACGCTGAAAAAATAGCAGTCAAATCACTGACTCTAAAACCACAATAAATGTCCGCATGGCATGATTAGCGAAGACAAAGACCAAATGAACCAGTAAAAATAAGATAATTCCAAATCCTGGATTTCTGGCTTTGCATAAATAATAATGCTCTGCCTTCATCAGTGGAATATACTCCAGTACATAAATACAAATACATGTATATAAACAGTATACTTACATATACGGATGCATATATACATATATATGCACGTATGCACACGACTAGCTTAAATAGCCCGCTTAAACAACCTTTCGTGCGATCCGAACAGAATATCAGCGCAGTAAATACACTGATAAAATTATATTTATATTTATATAAATAAGGATAAGATCGATATTTAAAATATTGATCTTATCAAGTGGTCAGCATGGGAATTATCTTATTCTTACTGGTTCATTTGGTCTTCGTCTTCGCTAATCATGCCATGCGGACATTTATTGTGGTTTTAGAGTCAGTGATTTGACTGCTATTTTTTCAGCGTGGTGGTATCTCTTGATACCCTGTATTATAATTTTAAATAATTTTAAATAATATATATATATATAGATAGATAGAGAGAAAGAGAGAGAGAGGTACAGGAGTGGATGTGTGGTAAGTAGCTTGCTTACCAACCACATGATTTCAGGTTCAGTCCCACTGAAAGAAACCTGTTGTACATATATATATATATATATATATATATATATATATATATATAGGCAATAACACAGGAATTCAAGGCAGGTTGCACCTGGGAGCTCCTCTATGCTGATGACCTTGCTCTAATTGCTGAGTCACTATCAGAACTAGAGGAGAAGTTTCAGGTGTGGAAGCAATGATTAGAATCGAAGGGCCTTAGAGTCACCCTAGCTAAAACCAAAGTCCTAATAAGTAGAAAGGTAGACAAACCACAAACCCCTTCAGGTAGATGACCCTGCTCGATCTGTAGAAAAGGTGTAGGTAGAAACTCTATAAGATGCACCAAGTGCAAGCTATGAACGCATAAGAGCTGCAGCAATGTCAAAGGAAGGCTAAGTAGGAAGATAGTTTTCATATGTGGCAGATGCTCAGGAGTAATAAATGAAAATGTGCAGAGAACAACTTCTGCCACATTCCAGGGAGAAAAATTAGAAGAAGTTGATAGCTTACCTAGGTAACCAAGTTAGTAGCGGGGGAGGGATGCGCTGAAAGTGTAGCTGCTAGAATAAGAATAGCTTGGGCAAAGTTCAGAAAGCTCTTACGTCTGCTGGTGACAAAGGGTCTCTCACTCAGAGTAAAAGGCAGACTGTATGACACATGTGTACGAACAGCCATACTATCTATCTATCTATCTATCTGTCTATCTATCTATCTATCTATCTATCTATCTATCTATCAACCTACCTACCTACCTACTGTCCTGCCTCTGTGTGTGTGTGTGTGTGTGTGTGTGTACGATGCTGATGATCATCATTTAACATCTGCTTTCCGTGCTGGTATGGGTTGGACAGTTTGACTGAGGACTGGCAAGCTGGGAGGCTGCACCAGGCTCCAATCTGATCTGGCAAGGTTCCTACAGCTGGATGCCCTTCCTAACGCCAACCACTCCGAGAGTGTAGTGGGTGCTCTTTACGTGCCACCAGCACGGGAGCCAGTCAGGTGGTACTGGCATTGACCATGCTCAAATGGAGCTTTTTATGTGTCACCGGTACAGATGCCAGTCAGGTGACACTGGCATGGATCATGCTTGAATGGTGCTTTTTATATGCCACCAGCATAGATGCCAGTCAGGTGGCACTGGCATTGGCCATGACTATGATTTCACTTGGCTCAACAGGTCTTCTCAAGCACAGCATAGTGCCCGATGAATACATTTAGAATTTAATATATGTAAATTCTATAAACTAAGCAAGAAGTATTGTTGTCTCTGCCCCCTACTCTCCTTGGATTTTGGTGTACCCCAGTCAGTTGAGGATTCCTTGACCCTGTATGAATTACTATTACACAATATAATTTGAAATTACTATTTGAAGTATATAATTACATAATTTTTAAAGTGTATCTCTACAGATCTTCTATAGAATTTAGGATATTATGGTTGCAAAATAAAACACAGTGTTCTTAACAACAATTAATATTTACACATATATATATGGATAGAATTTGTGGAAGAGAGAGACCCAGAAAGACATGGAACAAAGTACTGAAGGTCGATCTTAAGACACTGAGCTTTATGAAGGAGACAACAAAGGACTTGGATATCTGGTGTCTTGCTGTACAGAGTTAATACATGTGCTGACTTCACATAACTATCTTTTCTGGGTTACATTATTTTGTTTACGTCATCTTTCATGTGTTTTTTATGATTCCTTTATTTCCATGCATTGGACTGTGTCAAATGCATGCAATGTAGTAACTGCAGTAAAAGGATATTTACTTCCTAAAAGGCAACTTTTTACACAACCAATGACTATTGAAAATTTTAAGAAAATGAAAATTTTAAGAAAAATAAATAAGTAAATGAGTGGAAACTTTATCAAGCTTTAAAATGAAATAGGTACTGGTGTTGATTCATTTAACTAAAAATTCCGCAAGGTGGTACCCGAACATGACATCAGTTTAATAACTGAAACAAGTAAAAGATAAATACCCCGCTTCACACTCACACATGCATACATGCCTATTACTCTAAAGGGCATTACAAATGAGAGCTCATGGCTCAGTGGACATAACATTCAGTATGAAGTTTTGAAGACATGTATTTCTATATATATATACACAAACGTGTGAAACAACTATATTTACATATATAAATGCGAAACAGGATATACCTGATTATGGTTGAGAATAGCCGATCAGAGACATATATACATGTATGATACAAACTATATTTGATTGGATATATATTTAACAGTAAAGTAAAAGAGATTTAATTACCTGACAGCGATGCGATTGTCAGAATTAAAGGATATACATATGGAAGGACACTGAATATTTTTCTTTTCTACTCTAGACACCACGCCCAAAGTTTCTGGGAAGAGGACCACTGGTGCTTAATTTATTGACCCTGAGAGGATGAAAGGCAAGGTCGACTTCAGTGGAATTTGAACTCAGAATGTAAAGACATGAAATACTGCTAAGCATTTTGCCTGGTGTCCTAACATTTCTGCCAGCTCACCACCTTGGCACTGAATATTATTAAAATACAGACAAGATATAGTCATTCTTTTATTATGGCTCTTATGAGGAACGCTATAGTTTCAGCTGTTTTGCTGTATTTTCTTTCATATCTTAGTCAAGCTCTGGTTTTAAGATGTGACAAAGAAGTATCAAACAGTACAAATGAACTGAGAATTGCTGTCATTTTGTCTGCAATGACAAAAAACTTAACCACAAATCAGTGTTCTGTATTTCAAGATACAACTATTCCAAATGTTGGAGCAATTCAATGGATTATTAACAAACTTAATGCTCCGTGTAGCGGCATAAAGCTTATCCCTCAATACAATATTGGTAAGTATTTTATAAAAATATTTCAATAATTAAAACTGTTTAAATGTATGTAAGTGTTATAACTATTGTGATAAATTTCAAAGAAAATTTCAAAATGCTATTTCCTAAGATTACATTATTGATAAATTAACTAAAATGGTAGTAATGTTGGCTCCTATGGAACAGCCATGTTGAAGTGGCAATTAGCATTACTTGTAAATTATTGATATTTCTTCTGTTTTACATTAAAGTTTGGGTGGAATTCTGCTTTAAGCATGCGATTATAATTCCTCACAACTTTTTTTTATTTTTTGGAATTTTCAAAAGATTTTTGTGAATTTGTGTTCTACACCTGGAAATTCATATTACTATATATAAAAAAAGATTTTCAATTATTCAAATTTTTTTTTTTTTTACTTTTTTTGTTTCTAATTTTTCAAATTGAAAAAAATAAAAATCACAGTTTAAAATATGGGCAGTCCGAATTTTTTTTGCCTATATCTCAGCAATAGACCATTTAATGTATTTGTGGGGAGACAGATGTTGAAAAACATCAATACATCAAATTGACAAACAAACGATGACAATTTGAGGTGGTCATGAGATGTACTAAAAAAAACATCTAAATACCCCTTAAATCACACAATTTTTTTTGTGGTCATTTGAACTCCTGTGTGTAGAACACAAATTTACAAACATTTTCTGAAACTTCTGAAAAATAAAAAAAAGTTATGGGGAGTTATATTGTGTGCTTAAACAGAATTCCACCAAAGTTTATATTGTGGTTGAAGTGTATCTGAAAATAGCATTATTAGAATCTGGGATATTGAACTTCCAAACAGAACAGCTCGGGTGCTACACAGAACTCTGTCAGTCAGATTTGAGATAAGATGTTCTCACTTTTTCTACATTCTTTGTCTATTATAATAATAATAATGATAATAATAATAATAATAAGTAACCATAAAAGCATCACAGCAAACCACAGCACAAACCCAAGGCATACAGAGCTGCACTCGGTAGTGAAGTGAAAGCACGCTACAAAAATAAAACTACTGAATAATAATAATAATAATAATACTCCTTCCTACTGAAAGCACAAGGCCTGACATTTGGAGGTGAGGGGACTAGTCAATTACATTGACCCCAGTGCATAACTGGTACTTATTTCATCGACCCTCAAAAGGATGAAAGGCAAAATTGACCCTGGTGGAATTTGAACTCAGAACATAGTGGCAGATGAAATACTGCTAAGCATTTCATAAATATTTTTATTTATTTTTAATCAAGCAAATTCTACTGTTTACTTCAAAATTAGATAGACTTTTTTTTTGTTTTTTTGTAATAACTGTGATTATAAATGTATATTTTGAAATAAGGAGCAGAAGAACTTTTTTTGTTTTTCCAGAAATTTTTTTCCCATAAAATTTCCTCCTTTTCTAGATTATATTTTTTAAGCATTAAATTTTCATCAAGAAAAAGCAAGTAGCAGTACCATCGTTAGCCCATTATCATACGGTTTACACCCACATACCGCGGTGAGGTCATGGTTGGATTAAATGGGGGGGGGGGGAGGCCACCAAATATCTAGTTTATTAAAGAAATGCAATTTCATATCTTTTAATTTTTTAAATTTGATTAAATACGTTCAAAAAGTAAGGCAACAATATTATTCATTTTAGAAGGGAAAGACATTATAGGCAGTAAATTAAGTGTCACTAATATTTCGTTTGTCATTATTTTTAACTATGCAAGTATAATGACCACTATTGACTTGATTCAATGTATGCATTATGCCAGCTTTTAATTTAAAATTAGTGCCAAAAATATTTTGCTTTTTGGTATTAAAATATGTGATTTCAGCATTAATTCTTCTGACAATAACATTATCATTATCATTAGTATGGCCGGGGATTAACACATACTTTAAGAAATCATTATTTCTTATATTTAATTGTTTATGATATGATTTTATTTACTCCACGTACCCAGACTTTGTGGACACCCTGTATAAAAAAATTTATAAACAAATCCTAAAAGAAACAATATAATTTCGAAAAAATACAATCCCATATAAATTATTTTTTTAAGAAATTAAAATTTTTAAAAAATTTGCGTTTAAAAGACATTCCAAAAACATTTATGGTAGTGTCAGGGTTTCTGTGTTAGTTTTTATTATATTAATATTAATTATGACTTGCCGCGGGCAAGTCATAATTATTATAATATTATTATTAATTAATTATGACTCGCCGCAGTAATAACAATCAATAGACCTCTCGCCGTAACACAAAAGAGAGTATTAGGTTTGAGTGGCTGAAAGAAAGTCAGAAAATGACGATGGCTCAAAAATGCAAACAAAATTTAAATTATTGAATTAAAAATAAAATTTAAAAAATACAAATTATATATATTTGGAATCCTTGTAATACAAGGAACTTGTTAATATAAATTTCGGGATCTTTCTGATTTGACGGACACCATTTTTTATTTAGTTTTTATTCAGTGTGTTTTCTACCGAAATACTTTAAAATTTCGTATACTTGTATATTTTATCCGAGTAATATATTAGACGAGCACGGCTGATTGTGAGTCTCAACAAAATGTAGAGACTCGAACGACGTGCTCGTTTATAAAAGCCTAATGCATGCTCGGGCCCGATTATTTATTTATATGAATTAATTAACTCATCTGTTGACGAAACCAACACTTGGACTTTTTCTTTGTGAGCCTGGTGCTTTTCTATCAATAGTATCTGCCGAACCACTAAGTTACAGTGATGTAAACAAACCACCATCGGTTTCTAAACTAGGGTGGTGGTGATGGGGAACAAACACAGACACAAATACACATGCATTAAAAAAAAAAATATATATATATATATCATCATCATCATCATCATCGTTTAACGTCCGCTTTCCATGCTAGCATGGGTTGGACGATTTGACTGAGGACTGGTGAAACCGGATGGCAACACCAGGCTCCAGTCTGATTTGGCAGAGTTTCTACAGCTGGATGCCCTTCCTAACGCCAACCACTCAGAGAGTGTAGTGGGTGCTTTTACGTGTCACCCGCACGAAAACGGCCACGCTCGAAATGGTGTCTTTTATGTGCCACCCGCACAAGCCAGTCCAGGGGCACTGGCAACGATCTCGCTCGAAAATCCTACAGGAGCCAGTCAGGCGGTACTGGCAACGGCCACGCTCAAAATGGTGCATCTCATGTGCCACCCGCACAAGAACCAGTCCAGGGGCACTGGCAACGATCTTACTTGGCTTGCCGGGTCTTCTCACGCACAGCCCATTTCCAAAGGTCTCGGTCCGTAGTCATCGCCTCGGTGAGGCCCAATGTACGTAGGTCTTGCCTCACCACCTCAGCCCAGGTCTTCCTGGGCCTACCTCTTCCACGGGTTCCCTCAACTGTTAGGGTGTGGCACTTTTTCACGCAGCTATCCTCCTCCATTCTCACCACATGTCCATACCAGCGCAATCGTCTCTCTTGCACGCCACATATATATATATATATATATATATATATATATATATATATATATATATATATATAAATTAAGGTACTCAGAAATCTGGATGTTTGTACATTTACAGATTTTTATTAATGTCACATATTAAATAAAACGCTTTTCACCTAGTCGTGTAGGATTTTCAAATTGGTGAAAAGCGCTTTATTTAATATGTGACATTAATAAAAATCTGTAAATGTACAAACATCCAGATTTTTGAGTACCTTAATTTTTTTATATATAATTTCTGTACATCACCTCCAAACCTTCAAATATATATATATATATATATATATATATATATATATATATATAGGACTGACTTCTTTCAGTTTCCGTCAACCAACTCCACTGACATGGCTTTCGTCGGCCCAAGGGTATAGAAGAAAACATTGGCCCTAGGTGTCACACAGTGGGACTGAACCCAGAACTATGTGGTTGGGAAGCAAGCTTCTTATTATATACATACATATATATATATATATATAGAAATAAGGATAAGATCGTTATTTAAAATACTGATCTTATCAGGTGGTCAGTATGGGAATAAAAACCCCAAACGTAATAATTATTATAAAAATTATAATTTAGAGTATCTAAGAGATACCACCATGCTTGAAATAGCAGTCAAACCGTGATTCTAAAACCACATTAAATGTTCATATAGCACCAGGTTCTATATGAACGTTTAATGTGGTTTTAGAGTCAAGATTTGACTGCTATTTCAAGCATGCATATACACATACATATATACACAAATATACATACGACAGGGAAAGCCCCCGGCCCATCAGGAATCACTGCAGAGATGCTCAAAATATCTGGCAGTGTCGGCTATAGCCTAGTCACCCATATTGTTAACCAGTTGATACACGAAGGAGTTATACCCAATGACTGGTGTAGCAGCACCATAGTCAACTGTTACAAAGGTAAAGGTGACGCCTTAGATACAAATAATTACAGAGGTATCAAGTTATTGGATCAGGTAATGAAAGTCATGGAGAGGGTCATAACCCAACTAATTAGGGAGCGAGTCAGCTTAGATGAGATGCAGTTTGGGTTTATAGGGAAGTGGGTTATACATCATTAGATGTACACCTGCTTTCCCATATTAAATTAGAATGAACGGAACGCAGAACTCCAAACTGTCAACACAACAATATTTATTTAATGTGAAAAATAGTCAGCTTTACTCTTGGTTGTTGAGACGCCTTCTGTGTGTGAGAACATGGTTGTTGGGACGTTGGTATGTTGATGTGAGCTGTCTAGCGTGAGTTCGAAAGATGGAGAGATACAGCTAGACACGTCCTTGCTCAATGCCGGCCAGGCGAGAAAGAGAGAGAATAAAGCGGGAAAGCTTGGATGTTGAATTCCACGCATGCGTGAGACTACGCATGCGCACAGCGTTACTACAGGTTTGTGCCAGGGAAAAGCACCACTGATGCTATATTTCTGGTAAGACAGCTGCAGGAGAAATACCTAGCCAAAGATAAACCTCTGTACCTGGCTTTCGTTGACATGGAGAAAGCCTTTGACAGGTTCCCCCAATCCCTTATCTGGTGATCAATGAGGAAACTAGGGATAGAAGAATGGTTAGTGAGAGCTGTGCGAGCCATGTACAGAGACGCTGTCAGTAAGGTGAGGGTTGGCAATGAGTACAGTGAAGAATTCTGGGTAAAGGTAGGGGTCTACCAAGGTTCTGTCCTCAGCCCCCTCCTATTTATCATAGTCCTCCAGGCGATAACAGAGGAATTCAGGACAAAATGCCCCTGGGAGCTCCTCTATGCTGATGACCTTGCACTAATTGCTGAATCACTATCAGAACTAGAGGATAAGTTTCAGGTGTGGAAGCAGTGACTAGAATTGAAGGGCCTTAGGGTCAACTTAGCTAAAACCAAAGTTCTAATAAGTAGGAAGGTAGACAAAACACAGACCCCTTCAGGTAGATGACCCTGCTTGATCTGTAGAAAAGGTGTAGGTAGAAACTCTATAAGATGCAAGCTATGGGCACATAAGTTGTGTGTACAAGCTATGGACACACAGTGCAAGCTATGGACACATAAGAGGTGCAGCAATATCAAAGGCAGGTTAACTAGGAAGTTAGTTTTTGTATGTGGCAGACGTTCAGGTGCAATAAACACTGAAAATATGCAGAAAACAACTTCTGTCTCATTCCAGGGACAAAAACTAGAGGTAGTTGATAGCTTCCCCTATCTGGGTGACCAAGTTAGTAGTGGGGGTGGGTGTGCTGAAAGTGTAGCTGCTAGAATAAGAATAGCCTGGGCAAAGTTCAGAGAGCTCTTACCTCTGCTGGCGACAAAGGGTATCTTGCTCAGAGTAAAAGACAGACTGTATGACGCATGTGTACGAACAGCAATGCTACATGGCTGTGAAACATGGGCCTTGACTGCTGAGGACATGCGTAAGCTCACAAGGAATGAAGCCAGCATGCTCCGGTGGATGAGTAATGTCAGTGTGCATACCTGACAGAGTGTAAGTATCTTGAGAGAAAAGTTGAACCTAAGAAGCATCAGTTGTGGTGTGCAAGAGAGACGATTGCGCTGGTATGGACATGTGGCGAGAATGGATGAGGATAGCTGTGTGAAAAAGTGCCACACCCTAGCGCTTGAGGGAACCCGTAGAAGAGGCAGGCCCAGGAAGACCTGGGATGAGGTGGTGAAGCACGACCTACGAACTTTAGGCCTCACCGAGGCAATGACTTTTGACCGAGACATTTGGAAATATGCTGTGCGTGAGAAGACCCGGCAAGTCAAGTGAGACCAAAATCCAAGGCCTCTGCCAGGGATGTAACCAGCCCACTTATGCGTAACATTCCTTCTTTGGACACTAAACTCCGCTTGCGAAGACATGTTGAGGCAAGTGAAATTGAAATCGAAATCGAACTAAATTTGTAGACTGGCACCCATGCCAACATCGTCATTGAACACTAAACTCGGCTTGCAAAGACCTGTTGGGGCAAGCAAAAGCAAAATTGTGATGGTACCAGTACCAGTAAATCACTAAGAGCACCGTCTGAGCGTGATCGTTGCCAGAGCACCAGCTGTCTGGCTTTCGTGGCGGTGGCACGTAAATAGCACCATTTGAGCGTGACCGTTACCAACGTTGCCTTCCTGGCACTTGTACCAGTGGCATGTGAAAAGACATTCGAGCGAGTTCGTTGCCAGTACCGCTGGACTGGCTCCTGTGCAGGTGGCACGTAAAATACACAATTTGAAGTGTGGCCGTTGCCAGTACTTCCTGACTGGGCTTCATGCCGGTGGCACGTAAAAGCACCCACTACACTCTCAGAGTGGTTGGTGTTAGGAAGGGAATCCAGCTGTAGAAACTCTGCCAAATCAGATTGGAGCCTGGTGTAGCCATCTGGTTCACCAGTCCTCAGTCAAATCGTCCAACCCATGCTAGCATGGAAAGTGGACATTAAACGATGATGATGATATATAGATATATACATTTTTGTATACACACACACACACACACACACACACACACACACACACACACACACACACACACACATATATATATATATATATATATATATATACATATATATATATACATGTATATACATACATATATATATATATATATATATATATATATATATATATATATATATATATATATATATATATATATATACAAAGATATAAATGTATACATATATATCGATTTAAATAAGAGCTAAAATCTGATCCATTGTAAAGACTTTATTATGACCTATGATCATTTCGATGCAATATCCAGATCGATTCATGCATATTATAAAATATGGAATATTGTATCTTTTCAGGGTCGTATTAATTCAAAACCGACAGTAAAAATAGACAACATTCATAGTTGACCTATAATTACATGTAAATAAACAAGTTGAAAAGATATGATATGTAATGAAACCGCCAGGTTCCAATCTGATTTGGCAGAGTTTCTACAGCTGGATGCCCTTCCTAATGCCAAGCACCTCAAGAGTGTTGTGGGTGCTTTTACGTGCCACTAGCACGAAGGTCAGTCAGGCGGTATTGGCAATGGCCATGCTCAAAATGGTGTATTTTATGTGCCACCTGCATAGGAGCCGTTCCGGCGGCACTGGCAACAACCTCGTTTGAATGTCTTTTCATGTGTCACCGGCACAAGTGCTAGGAAGGCGACGCTGGTAACGATTATGCTCAAATGGTGTTATTTACGTGCCACCGGCTCGGAAGCCAGAATAATAATAATAATAATAATAATAATAATAATAAAAGATCTTGAAATAGAAATTAGCAAAATGTGGAATCTGAAGACGAAAACAATACCTATTGTCATAGGTGCCCTGGGAATGACAGCGAAACGGGCTGATTACTACCTAGCTCAGATACCAGGAAACCCCAAAATGGCTGAAGTTCAAAAGATAGTGCTCATGGGAACTGCCCATATCCTACGTAAAATACTGTCTATGTGAGCTCAAATTTTAAAGCAAACACATAATTTTCTTATGGTTTCTTAAACATTCACTTGAATAAAACTGTACAAATCCAAATATATGGTACCCTAGGCATAACACCTACATGAACTTCTAACTTGTTGTCTCTTGAGGTCTCTGGGTGAGACTTGGATCCAACTTGTACAAATGCAAAACAAAAGTCAAACATAAAATAATAATAATAATATATAAACATATCTGTATGTGTAAGCAACCATCCAATTGCTAATTGGAACCTAAAGGCAAAATTAATAGAGGTCACAAAATTGACAGAGAGTACTAACTGGCACCACTTTTGCTAAAGATAAGAGCTAAACTAACTCAAAACTGCAACTGCACTGTCAGCATACATAGCCGAATTGTGATAACTCTTATCTTTAGCAAAAACAATGTGAGTCAGTATCCTCTGTCACTTTTATGACCTCTATTAATTTTGCCTTTAGGTACTGATTATTAATAAGCCACCCTTTTTTAATTTGTTGCTTACACTTTTACCATTTTGGAAATCAGCGCACATTTTCAATGGTTTTTCTTATAAGACTGACAGAGGTAGTTGAGTTTAACCCTAGGAATTAAGAGCCACTTATGAAGATTAATATGGTCTCCATCAAAATCCAAAATCATGATCCCTTTGTCAATCACTTAAGACAGTGCATTTGTAGATTTGAGTTAGTTTAACTCTTACCTTTAGCAAAAGGTAACTTTTGTGACCTCCATTAATTTTATCTGTATGTGTATATTTCTATGTGCATGTGCAAGTGTGTATGATTCCAGCACTAAAAAGGACCAAATTGTCCAGTCAACCAGGCCAAACAGGTCAAATGTCCAGTCAACCAGGCCAAACAGCTGTGCCTCATCCTCTCACTCCTTCTTGGAGGGCTTGCAATGATCTCATGAGCACAGCCTCTTCCACTAGACTAATGGTTCTCAACCTTTCACTGAGTGGCATTTTACATTTTACCTTCACATATTTTGCACATCCCACCCCTCAAAAATTCAGCAATTATTTTAATTAAACAAATGAATTTTGCATTGTAGTTTATTAGCCATATTTCCTTATATCATCCCATCCTACATGTATCTGTTTTTAGCTATTTGCATGGACTAGTGTTCCAAATGTTAAATTTTTAAAAGACTGCTAAAGACTTATATAATGAAATTACATAGACCTTGGTGCAGCATCAGTGATTTGTTTTTTTGTTCACAATGTCCATCTCATTCCAGTATTGACAAAAATATTTTTGATAATGTATATACAATATAAATATTGTATTTTGCTTTAAATATGTTATCTTTGAGAAAAATCATGACTTTCTCTAAAAAGCATCTAACTCTATCCCCAGTTTCACCTTGGTAATTGCTTCCCTTTATGGACTCGCAATGCTGTTATGGGGGAACTACCATCCACTTTTAAAAACCCCTGCTCAAGGCTAAATCAGTAAAAAAAAAAAAAAAGGGAATTAATTGCTGTACTAGATCATAATAAAATTAATCAGAATTCGGGGAGTGAATAGTGATGACAATGAATTCTTTTTATTTGATTAACAGAATTTACCATATTTGATATTTGTGGAGAACCAGAGATTGCAGCTAATTATGTATATGATATATACAAATCTCCTTATTCTCAAGATGGTCTTTGTGGTGAACCAAGCACAAAGAAAGGCACTCCATACACAGGTAAGCTAGAATTTTGAAAACATAGTCCGTCTTTCATCTTTTATTTGTTTCAGTCGTTAGACTGCAGTCGTTAGACTGCAGCCGTGTAGGGTCACTGCTTTGATGAATTTTAGTTGAACAAATCAACCCTGGTTCTCATTTCTTTAAAGTCTGCTGCTTGTTCTATTGGTTTCTTTAACAAACTGCTAAGTTATGGGGTACATAGAGAAACCAACACCAATTGTGAAGCAGTGGGGTACATGTAACAAGCGTTCATATGTTACAAGCTTCCACACAGTTTCCATCTGCCCACAAGGTATTTATCATCCAGGAACTATAGTAGGAGACACTTGTCCAAGGTGATGTGAAGTGGGACTGAATCTGAAACCATGTGGTTGTTAAGCACAGCTTCTTCAATAATCAGCTTCCTTGTGTTTATTTTATGAAAAATACAATAAAAATTTATACAGATCTGGCTGTGTAGTAAGATGCTTGCTTCTCGACCACATGATTCTAGGTTCAGTCCCACTGCATGGAACCTTGGGCAGGTGTTTTCTCCGATAGCTTCAGGCCAACCAAAGCCTTGTGAGTGGATTTGGTAGACGGAAACTGAAAGAAGCTTGTTGTATATATATGTGTGTGTATGTGTGTGCGCACACGTGTGTGTTTGTGTGATGTGTGTGTGTGTGCGTGTGTGTGAGTGTGTTTGTCCCCCACCACCACATGACAACCGTTGTTGGTGTGTTTACATCCCCGTAACTTAGCAGTTTGGCAAGAGAGATCGATAGGATAGGCACTAGGCTTTAAAGAAAAAAAAAATTACGTGGTTCAATTAATTTGACTAAAAATTCTTCAAGGCAGTGCCCCAGCATGGCCTTAGTCTAATGACTGAAATGAGTGAAAGAGAAAAAGATTTAATATAGTTTGGCTGTTTAGATATTAAGTCTTATATCAAACAGATTACCAATTGGATTATATAAATTGTTATCCTTCTTAATGCAATCTTTTTTCTATTATAATACCTCCACTTTTAACAAGATTCTAAGTTGAAGCTGGGTTTTTAATCATAAAATTTTTAGATATCATCACCATCATTTAACCCTTTCATTACCAACCTGGCCAAAACCACCTCTGGCTCTGTAGTACAAATGTCTTGTTTTCATAAGTTTTGAATTAAAATCTTCCACTAAACCTTAGTCACAATTTTTGTTCCTATCAATAGCTGAATGATAACTAAGTTATTTTACTAAATTCTTTGTTATATTTAAAGTAATTGAAAGAAACAGAGAGCATCTCAACAGAAATATGGTAACAAAAGGGTTAATATGATTAATTTAACTGTTTGATACCAACCCGACTGAAACCACCTCTGGCTCTGTAGTACAAATGTCTTGTTTTCATAAGTTTTGAATTAAAATCTTCCATCAAACCTTAGTCACAATTTATGTTCCTAACACTAGCTTAATGATAACCAAGTTATTTTACTAAATTCTTTGTTATATTTAAAATTAATTGAAAGAAACATAGAATACAGTAAAATGAATACAGTAACAAAAGAGTTAATGTCAACTTTTTTATGCTTGGGATTGGACAGAATTTGCTGAGGTGGATTTTCTACAGCTGGATGTTATTACTGCCACCAACAACTCACCTGTTTCTAAATAAGATAACATTTTCCAATGGCCAGACATATCTTGGAAGTTTGGAAACAAAGGACACTTGTCTCTCCTCCTTTTTTTCTTTTTCTTTGTTTCCTTGGTGGGGTAGTCACAGTGGTTTTTATCTTGATAATTCAATCCTTTATACTTTTAATGATTTTTTAAAATTTCTTTTCTTCTTGTAAAGATAAGTTGTTAATGAAAGCAAAGTCTGGGGCTGATGTGGTTTCGCACCTCTCCTTGAAAAATGTATTTAAAAAAAAAAAAATTTTTTTTTCGGATTCCTACGTTTTAGATGTCGGAGATTACAAATATGCAAAAAAAAAAAAAAATTGTAACACCCTCCACTTCCTCTCACTCCCCCTCCCACTTTAACTTTTGAACCTTTTTGAGACTTTTTTTCCCTATGTTTTAGATGATGGAGATTCTGGATATGCAAGAAACCATGTTTTGAAAGTTTTAAATTCAATAAGATAGGTGCATAAAGAAATAGCTAGATATGAGTGCCTTCCTGGGGCTAAAAACAACAGTAACATCGTCCACTATAGGACTGCCACATTTAGTTGACAAATATATTTTATGAATGAAGTCAACTTTGCCTTTCGTCCTTTTGGGGTCAATAAATTAAGTACCAGTATTTTTCTTTGCATATTCTTAATTTCCGACATCTAAAACATAGGAATCCGAAAAATTTTAAAAAAATAAAATGCATTTTTCAAGGAAAGGTGCGAAACTGCATTAGCCCCTAAAATCTAATAATAAAAACAAAAAAAGGATAAATAAAATAATCACGTTCAGTTTAAAGAGTGAATTTTGTGTTTTATTCCCACAGCAATTATTTCCCTTGGCGACTATTCTGTGACTGAATCTCTACTTGAAACAACCAAATATATTTCATTACCAGTAATTAGCCCTTTATTTGAACAGATGGCATTTCCGTCTTATAAGAATTTTATATCTTTTGCTTTACCCATGGAAACTCAAGTTAAGGTAATTATAATTTATTTTATAATTTTCAGGGGATATCAGAAAAAGAAGCTATTCTATAAAGTATCATCTTGTGCAAATAAGCAAAATGTTTTAAAACCCTTTGCAAGTTTAACTTGTTCAATCAGGTTGTTGTTGCTGTTGAGTCCAGGTCAGCACTGATCAAGCAAGCCTATAATTAAAGACATTTGAACCCTCGCTAATCCATCTTTCTCCCTAGGCACAGGGAACCCAGGACTACATTATGTAAATGTGTTTTTTTACCCCCCTCCCCCAAGGCATTAAGGTTTGGTTTAAACTGGCCATATCCAGCCAAAATATTCCACCTGTTTTATGTTCAAACTGGCCAGATTCAGTGGTAGCCTGAGTTAGAGAGAATTTGAATGAGGATAGTGTTAGTCTAGATAACATGTATTTTGAGTTAATGATGGATCCTCTCTTGGTTTCAACAACGAGCATTCAATTAGCCAACCAACTTCTTTTTTAAATTAATGATCAAAGACACATGCATTGTTAATATCATTCACAAGGTGAACCACTGTGATGCTAAAATGTGATGAGGATGGACTTTCAAATTACATGTACAGTCAGTCTGTTAGACTTCCACATAGTGTCTGTCTATCCAACAGACACTAGCTCAGGGTATTACATAGTGGAACTGAACCTGGGACCTAATGATTATGAAGTAAACTTCTTTATTACTCAACCATAAGTTTATATCAAGATGCTGAGGTACCATACCATATTTCTAACCAGCCAATTTCTTGAGAAATTCTTAGTTAAGAATAAACAAGTTTACTTTGTATTTGTCAACGTAAAGGAGGTACTCATCAGTTGTGCGATCTCTAGTCTGGTATGTTGATTTCTCACTAAGAGACAGGTTTTATTTCTAATTGTGCTGGGTACCCCAACATCCATTCCAAAGTACATTGTTATATTTATTTCATTCAAGCAATACAGAATACCATGAGCTCAAATTCTTTGTACAAGAATTACTTGCGTTTGTTAGATATTCATGACTTGTGCCAAAACTTTGTTTATTTGATGGAATTTTGCTTTAGACAATGTTAATCAAAATCAAAACTGACATTAATTTTAACCTGAAAGTCTTAAGAACCATTTTAATCTTTATTTCTTTTGTTTCTAGGCTGCAATAATGCTTTTAAAGAGATTGAAATGGGTTTCTCCTGGAATTGTCTACTCTGATAATGAATATGGAATTGAAATGGCTAACATGTTAGAGGCAAAAGCAAAAAGTGATGGTATCTGTTTTTCAATGAAAAGAGCATTTTCTAAGAATGCATTAGATGAAATAAGGTTTCTTCGTGAAAGCTTCTCCTCTGGAATAATATATGTTGGCGAAATACAAAATATTGATTCCTTTCTTCATATCAAAGATATGACCTGGATAATTTTAGATATTTCTGGGAAACTACAAAATGAGCTTAAAAACCATTCTAATATGGAAGGTTCCTATGTAGTAACTTCATCAAGCCTTAACAACAAGGAATTTGAAGATTATCTGAGGGATATAAAAACTTTAACACATTTTAAAAATGATACATTATATCAATGGGTACGAAATATCCTGGATGTAACAAAAATCAGTTCAAAAAATATTCCTCACAATGGACAAAGGATAATTCATACAAGAGCTATCATGGAGTCTGTTTATGGCATTGCACTTGCTAAACAAAAGGAATGCAAGAGGCTTAAATGTTCAACATACTTAAATCCTGAAAACCTGAGAAGTGTTCTTACTGACGACCAAATTGTTCCAGATTGTTTTTCTAGAAGTGCACTTGGCTTAAAAGAAAACTCCATGGCAGCCATTTTGAATGTGTATTTAGTAAAAAAAAGCATTTTCCAAAAGGTTAGTATGTTATTATTTAACATCAAGTTAACCCTCATCAAAAGTTGTACCTATACCGTCTTTATGGGTATACAAAACTACATTACCTCGTGTGTCAAGCATAATGCATATTTATTCACATTGTTTTGAATTGTGGCTTCAAGGTTTCAATGAAGTGATTGTTAATTTTTAGAATAATACTATATGGTAAAACCTTTCTCTCACCCTACCCTAACAAACCAATCTACATCTAGCTGGGTAGGATTTGGGCAAGATTTAGCTGCAATTTCTAGCAGATGGAGTAAGCCTGTGAAAACTCCTTCTTTGGCTCAAGGTTAGTGTGTAAATTAAATATAGTTGTTGGTCTTGGGAATAAAATGCACTGCCAAGTGTTTTTTATTGTAGTGAGAGAAGAATCAAAGATTTTGGTACTGCCAAAATCTAGCTCTAGATTATTCTTTTATTTTTTTTAGTCATTTGACTGTGGCTAGGCTTAATCAAAAGAAGAATGACAGTGCTCGAGATAATTTTCAGTAACTCTGAGACTTGTAAAGAGGTTATCCTAAGACTGGGGATCAGAATGCACTTTGCTAAAAAATACCAATGAGCAAAGATTTGAAAGTTTGAAGATAATGAGGTTAGCGGGAGGTTTGAGGATAACAGAGCAATCGAAGGTAACAGAAGATTTGAGGAATGCAAGGAATTTATGAGATTTAGTCACATTGAGGCTGAGGTGATTAAACAAGTATGGTGTTGAAACAAGTAGTGAGACATATGGAATGAAGAAGCAGAATCTGAGAGAACTCTTTTTTTATGTGTGTAGTGAAGAGTTAGAAGCATTATATTGTGTGTGTGTGTGTCCTGGGTTTAGGATAGGCACACTGTGTCTCTGTATGTTGCATGAGGCATCAAAAAGAGTTAGTGGTTAGAAAGTCACTCAGCCATCCAACTCAGCCTCAGGAAAAAAGCCATCCAACCCATACCAGCAAGGAAAAGCAGGTGGAAAATACTGCTACTGATGATGTGAAGTTGGAAGCAAAGTAAATGGTAAATGTGATACTTTTATCAGTATAAGTATTTCTCACAGAGCCATCTTGACAAAAAGGAAATTTTTCAGTAAAGATTTTTGTACTGAACACACAAATTGTAAAAATTCAACTGCAATTTGAGAGGTGAGAAAGGTGTCTGTCTGTTCTTGAGTCATTGTGGTGGTAGTGAAAGGCCTCCTACTTGGTAATGATGTATAACCTCTTCTTTTCTTGTATGTAGCATTTTCTGTCATTTGGCGAGAATGGAAGAGGATAGCTGTGTGAAAAAGTGCCACAGCCAAATGGTTGAGGGGTACCTGTGGAAGAGGTAGACCCAGGAAGACCTGGGATGAGGTGGTGAAGTACGACCTTTGAACATTAGGCCTCACTGAGGCAATGACTAGTGACCGAGACCTTTGGAAATATGCTGTGCGTGAGAAGACCTGGCAAGCCAAGTGAGACCATAATCCATGGCCTTTACCAGTGGTGTAGCCAGCCCACTTATGTGTACCTTTCCTTCTTTGGACACAAAACCGTGCTTGCGAAGACCTGTTGAGGCAAGTGAAATCAAAATCGAAATCGAACCAAATTCGATGATTGGCACCCATGCCAACCTTCCTTCATTGGACACTAAACTCGGCTTGCGAAGACCTGTTGGGGCAAGTGAATTCGAAACTGAACCAAATTCGATGACTGGCACCCATGCCAGTGGAGCGCTAACAGCACCATCCGAGTGGGATCACTGCCAGAGCAGTAGTCTTGCTCCCGTGCCAATGGCACATGAAAAGCACCATTTGAGTGCAATCTTTTCCAGCTTCCCCTTACTCGAACTCGTGCTGGTGGCATGTGAATAAAACATTGGACTGACTCCTGTGCAGGTGGCACATACAAAACACCATTTGAGCGTGGCCATTGCCAGTACCGCCGGACTGGCCCTCGTGCCGATGGCATGTAAAAAGCACCCACTACACTTTCGGAGTGGTTGGCATTAGGAAGGGCATCCAGCTGTAGAAACTCTGCCAGATCAGATTGGAGTCTGGTATAGCCCTCTGGTTCACCAGTCCCCAGTCAAATCGTCCAACCCATGCTAGCATGGAAAGCAGACGTTAAATGATGATGATGATGATGATGATAATGATGATGATGATGATGATGATGATGATGATGATAGCTACTAATAAATCTTTGGGGTTTTGAGAGTGAATGCTTTGATTGTGTGAGGAATGTAGTGGGGTTTACATAGGTGGATGATATTTGTCATCCATTGAGATGGGTTGAACATTAAGCATTTAGATGTGATTTGCTTTGACACAGTAGAAACCATATCTTTCTGCAGCTGAGTCAATATGTAAGATGATAAATGAGATAAATGAGAAACTTTCAACTAAAACAAATATATTATAAAGATCATTTGAAATTGTTGTTAACATTAATTTTGTTGTATATATTTCAGGTTGGCGAATATTTCTCAAATGATAGTTTGCAATTGGAATCCTCTGCGATAAAGATGAATGATAATCTATCATCATTTGCAACTCTCACTTCAAAATATTCCAAAGCTTGTCCTGAAAGTCTATCATTTAATGATGATAATGTTGTGTACGTATCAGGAAACATCTTAATATTAGGCATCTTCTCACTTCATGACAGAGGTCAAGGTTTTGGTTGTGGTGATGTAAGGTTAGTCATTTTTACTTAAGATTATTTAGTAACAATATATACTTTCCATGCATTATATGAGAGGATACCCAAAAGTAACCAGAACTATTGTCTGTGGAACAAAACCATAATATGTATTTGCCGGAGGTTCTCAAGGTTTTTTAAGAAAACACACTGAATAATTTTTAGACCTGTTAATATGGGGTCTGAATCTGGAGAGGATTTTCCATTTGATGTCACAACTGATCCCTTCATCTTTAAGTTTCCAGATTAAAGCCGAAGGGGTTGTTGAATGCCTCTTATCACAATGCCTCATATATTTAAGAGATGAGGATATGGTGTAATGGTTAAGAGCGAGGGCTACTAACCCCAAGATTCTGAGTTGATGTGGGGCTAAACCTTGCTCCTACCCCCACCACCACTGCCACAGTTTTTAGAGCCACCTAATATACCAACCTCACTTCTCTTCAGACTTTCAGTATCTTATCTGATAAATTCCACTATAAAATATTTAACTCAATCCTTTCCAGAATGACACCTTTCTAAAATTCCTTTTTCACTCATGATTTCTTTCCAAACCATAAGATCTGCAGAAGTTCAGACTAACCATCCACCACATAAACTACACTGGTCTGTAGGGTTTGAATAGATCAAGGGCACCATCCTTTTGCTTTGACTAATATTTGTGTCTATAAAAATTTGTTTTTAAAAAATCCTTATTTTTATTGCTTCCAGAAAACCTTTCATTGACACAATTGCTGGAGAAGCTTTCCTGTATTATGTGAACAAGTTTAAAACAATCAGTGACAGCGTTAAACTTGGAGCTCTGTTGCTGGATGACTGCTACAACCCATTACGTGCACATTCAAATATTACAAGCATTCTGTCTGGTGAAACAAAAATCAAGGATATTAGTACTTGTCAACTCATTTCTCCATCAAATATTGTCGGTGTTGTTGGTTCTCTTTCAAGTTCTGTTACAAAAGCTATAGCTAATGTATTCATGCTCTTGAAAAGACCAGTAATTTCCTATGCAGCTTCGTCTGAAGACCTAGATGATCGGATTTCATATCCCTATTTCCTACGGACAGTTCCAAGTGATAATCAGCAAGTAAATGCTATAATTCAAATTTTGAAACACTTTGATTGGCGATATGTTGGGCTAATTTATGCCACAAACAACTACGGACTAAAAGCAAAACAGCTTTTACTTTCGGCTGCTAAGGAGAATCAGATATGTTTGTTCCCATTTAAAGGTATTGCTGATAGTAAAATAAAAACCAAACATGATGAATTTGATGAAATATTTTCCGTGGCATTGATTAAAAATATTAAAGTTATCATATACTTTGGCACCAGTTCCCGAACTGTAGATCTTCTTGAATCTTTGAATCAAAGGAAAATGCATAACTTTTTTACTTTTATTGGGAGTGATGCATGGGGGAAGAACAATTTGATTTTAAGTTACGGCCATGTGTTTGCTGGCTCTATTATCATAACTGTTGATAGTTCAAAACGAGCTCTTTTAAAAGAGGGAATAAGTTTCAAAAAATATTTAAAAGAGAAAGATGCAAGTTTGAACCACTTAAAAAACCCATACTTTAAGTATTTTTGGAACCAGTATATGTGTGATCCATCAAAAAAAGCATCTACATGCATTAAGAAAACTTTTTCTGACAACGAAATTGATTTGTATGTAAATAATCACAGAATTGTTCAAACAATGAATGCAGTTTATGCAATACATAATGGGTTAAAGAAATTAATTAATGAAAAATGCAGTGGAAAAATGTGTGAAGAATTTTCAAGCAAAGCTGAAGAATTGGTTTTAACCATAAAAGAAACTGAGATATTAAACTCATTAGATGCTGTGAAAATGTTTGATTCTCATGGAAATGGACTGATAGGTTTTCAGTTCCATAATGTCCAATATGAAGATGGGAAATATACATACAAAAAAGTAAGTAGTTTACTTAAATATTGCTATTTTTGTAATTTTTGTTTCACATTAAAATGTAAAATAACATCATCATCATCATCGTCGTTTAACGTCTGCTTTCCATACTAGCATGGGTTGGACGATTTGACTGAGGACTGGTGAAACCAGATGGCTGCACCAGGCTCCAATCTGATTTTGGAAGAGTTTCTACAGCTGGATGCCCTTCCTAACGCCAACCACTCCGAGAGTGTAGTGGGTGCTTTTATGTGCCACCGGCACGAAGGCCAGTCAGGCGGTACTGGCAACGATCTCACTCGAATGTCTTCACACATGCCATCTAGCACAAGTGCCAGGGAGGCGATGCTGGGCACAGGTGCTATGACGATTTCACTTTTGTTTGGACCAACAGGTCTTCGCAAGCCGAATTTCGTGTCTAATGAAGGAGACGACATTGGCATGGGTGCCAGTCGTCAAATCTAATTCAATTTCGATTTCACTTGCTTCAACAGGTCTTCGCAAGCGGAGTTTAGTGTCCAATGAAGGAAGGTATGCAGAAGTGGGCTGGCTGAGGCCTTAGATTTAGGTCTCACATGGCTTGCCGGGTCTTCTCATGCACAGCATATTTCCAGAGGTCTCGGTCAAAAGTCATCGCCTCGGTAAGGCCCAATGTTCGAAGGTCGTGCCTCACCACCTCATCCCAGGTCTTCCTGGGCCTACCTCTTCCACAGGTTCCCTCAACTGCTAGGGTGTGGCACTTTTTCACACAGCTATCCTCATCCATTCTTGCTACATGACCATAGCAGCGCAATCGTCTCTCTTGCACACCACAACTGATGCTTCGTAAGTTCAACTTTTCTCTCAAGGTACTAACACTCTGTCTAGTATGCACACTGACATTATACATCCATCGGAGCATATTGGCTTCATTCCTTGCGAGCTTACACATGTCCTCAGCAGTCATGGCCCATGTTTCACTGCCATGAAGCATGGCTGTTTGTACACATGCGTCATACAGTCTGCCTTTTACTCTGAGTGAGAGGCCCCTTGTCACCAGCAGAGGTAAGAGCTCTCTGAACTTTGCCCAGGCTATTCTTATTCTAGTAGCTACACTTTCAGCGCATCCCTCCCCTGCTACTAACTTGGTTACCTAGGTAATGGAAGCTATCAACTACGTCTAGTTTTTCTCCCTGGAACGTGGCAGAAGTTGTTTTCTGCACATTTACAGTGTTTATTGCTCCTGAACATCTGCTACATACAAAAACTAACTTCCTAGTTAACCTTCCTTTGATATTGCTGCACCTCTTATGTGTCCATAGCTTGCACTGGGTGCATCTTATAGAGTTTCTACCTACGCCTTTTCTACAAATCGAGCAGTGCCATCTACCTGAAGGGGTTCGTGTTTTTTCTACCTTCCTACTTATTAGGATTTTGGTTTTAGCTAGGTTGACTCTAAGGCCCTTCAATTCTAGTCCTTGCTTCCACACCTGAAATTTCTCCAGTCCTGATAGTGACTCAGCAATTAGTGCAAGGTCATCAGCATAGAGGAGCTCCCAAGGGCATCCTGTCTTGAATTCCTCTGTTATCGCCTGGAGGACTATGATAAATAGGAGGGGGCTGAGGACTGAACCTTGGTGGACCCCTACCTCTACCCGGAATTCTTCACTGTACTCGTTGCCAACCCTCACCTTACTGACAGCGTCTCTGTACATGGCTCACACAGCTCTCACTAACCATTCTTCTATCCCTAGTTTCCTCATTGACCACCAGATAAGGGATCGGGGGACCCTGTCAAAGGCTTTCCCCATGTCAACGAAAGCTAGGTACAGAAGTTTATCCTTGGCTAGGTATTTCTGCTGCAGCTGTCTTATCAGAAATATAGCATCAGTGGTGCTTTTCCCTGCATCTCATCTAAACTGACTCTCTCCCTAATTAGTTGGGCTATGACCCTCTCCATGACTTTCATTACCTGATCTAACAACTTGATACCTCTGTAATTATTTGTATCTAAAGCGTCACCTTTACCTTTGTAGCAGTTGACTATGGTGCTGCTACACCAGTCATTGGGTATGACTCCTTCATGTATCACCTGGTTAACAATACGGGTGACTAGGCTATAGCCGACACTGCCAGATATTTTGAAGGGCCGGGGGCTTTCCCTGTCTTCATACTCTTAATAGCTTTATCTACCATAGTACTGTCAACTCGAATCGCTGGTCTCTCTGTTGCGTCGACATTCGGCAGACTCTATTCCTCCCATTCATTTTCTTTATTGAGCAACCTTTCATAGTGGCGTCTCCATACCTCTTTCTTTGCAGTCTCGTTTAGTGCAAGCGTACCATCATCCATGCGAACACATTTCTCTCCCACGACATCACAATTATCTCTCACACACTGTCTTGCAACACGAAATACCTCAAGTCTTTAGTCCTCATGGCGCAGAACATTGGCAAATTTTTTCTTATCTATTTTAAAAAATATCACTATAACATTTCCTATACAGCTATTTTATTCTGGTGCTGGCAAATATTTTCCAACCAAGAAGTCTAAGACAGATTAAAATGATTTGTTGAAGAATACAAGATAATATCTAAAATAGTAGTGTTTGAAGTTACAGGATTATATTGAAGTTATTTTAAATGAATGGCCACTTTTAATTATAGATATTTCATAGTTGGCTTAGTAAAATAAGATGCATGGCCAAGTGGTTAGGTTGTTGCACTCACAATTGCAAGACTGGTTTCAAATGGCAGACTGGGCAGTGTAGCGTGTTCTTGAACATGATGCTTCACGTAATGTTGAACCAATCTACTCAGCTATAAATGAGTAATCTTGTGACAGACTGGCATTCTTGTTCAGGGAAATGTTGTGATCTTGGTCACTCATACATCATTGAAACTGGGTAATCAGACCATCGAGTCCTACGATTTGAGTCAGTATTGTTCAACAATTGATGATAAAGATGATGATTAGTAAAATACGTAAGTGTTCTGTTAAAAGTTCTCATAAATGCAGTGTAATATATCATTCTGTAGTAATCCATTCATCCATTCACTTTCTGTGCCTATTATACTAGTATTGGGTCATGGGGTTAGAGTGCTCTTCCATAGGATCCTCTCAGAAGCAGCCATCATTTGACATTCTGGCTGAATTCCCAAGTGCTACTACAGATAGTATACAACCATCTCATTTTTGGTCTACCCCTTGGTCTTTTGCTCATTGGTTCATCTTGCAATTCTTTCTTGTGACATTCTAATCATGTCTGTAGCACTGGAACTTTGACCTCTCAATGTGGAGAAGTAGCAGCTTGACCTGGAGAGACTCACTGATCTCTGAGTTATGCACCCTGTTGGGTAACTGTTGTGGCGAGAGTACGACACCCTCTGACAAGACCACTACATATAAATAGTAGCAGTCTGACATAGTTAGCAGTTTGTAGTTTGGTCTTTGAAGTCCAGGTACAGTTTACAGTTCAAGTTAGTGTGTTGGAAATATTGATTGTTGGTTCGTTACATGTTTGTTACTGCTGCTGTTTCTATTTTATTTTGTTATAACACTGTTACAGTGTATTCTTTATCTATCATTTGCTCATGATCAGAGATGCACATATCGTCAGCCACCAAGGGACATGCTCAACTGGTTAAGGTCAAACAACTGACAAGCAAATCTGTGGTATTATGCAGAATATTTGCTGTAGCCCATCTTTTATACCAAGACAAAACAATGTACATGATAACACTTCCAATCAGTTAAGATCAGAAGCCATGAGAACCACTGCCTGGTACTGCATGTGGGCATTTACACTGCATCTGAGCATTAGTACTGCATCCGGGCATCCGTACTGCATCCAGGCATTGTATTGTTATTATTATTATTATTATTATTATTATTATTATTATTATAATAATAATAATTATAATAATAATAATAATAATAATAATATTGCATCTGGCTTATATTGCATCATTAACTCATTTTTCTCAAAACTCCACCAACATGATAGAATTCTGTGACTTATTTCCCTCTGCTCTTTTTCATAGAAGTGAACATTTCTCCATTTACATGTGTATTATGTATTTCCTCTTAATGAACAATTAAATTGAATACAAATTTCAAGTTTACATTATTTTTAACTTATTCTGCTATAAACTTCTTTATGTTTCAGATTGGTTCATTTAGCCAAGAAAGTGGTCTTACCATTGATAAAACTAGAATGAAGCTTTATAATCATAAGAGAGAGGAAATATCTGAATTGAAAGTTGAGTGTGCTGAAAATATGGATTGCTGCGATAACAGCACAATCACGAAAGAACCCAAATTGCCATTTGATCATACTGGACTTATTTTCGCTATAGGAGCGTTCATACTTGTGATTATTCTTATTGTGGCTGGAGGAGCTTTTATATCAAGAATGAAAAGTAAGATAGTTTTCACCTCTTCTTTTTTCCTTCCCTTTCTTTTAATATTTAGAATCTTAGTCTTTTTTATCTGTATTTTCCTCACCTTTACCCTTTTGAACTTACTAACTCTCCCTCTTTCCTTTTCCTGCTTTTTATTATTGTCTCTCATCCTTCTTCCTACTACTACTACTACTACTACTACTACTACTATTGCTACTGCTGCTGCTGCTTCAAATAATAATAATAATAATAATAATAATAATAATAATAATAATAATAATGATTTCAAATTTTTGCCACAAGAGCAGCTTGGGGGAGCGGATCAAGTCGACTGCTTTAGTACTGATATTAGAATGGAATTTGGACTCAAGAAGTGCGGAATAATCTACCTAAAAAGAGGCAAGATACAGTGCCTAGCAGGGACAGAATTACCAAATAGAGACTTTATTAAACAAATTGAAACGGAAGGATACAAATACTTTGGTGTACTAGAGTTCAATGAGATAATGGAAAAGGAAATGAAAGAGCAACTGAGGATGGAGTATTTCTTAAGACTGATGTTGGTGTTGCACTACAACAATGTGGCAAGAACAATCCATTAGGAGCTCTGTGGAAATCACGGCCTACAAAGTGCAAAGACATGGTATAAGCAAACTCCATAAGGTGTAACTGAAAATGAGAATTGCAAAATCCTGTGGGATACAATGATCCAGTGTGATCACCCAACAAGATATTAGAAACCAGATATTGATATGGTGAATAAAAAAGAAAGAACATTTATAATAATCGACATAGCATGCCCCGGTGACAACAGGATCAATGTGAAAGAAGAAGAAAAAATAAACAACTATCATGATTTGAAGTGGGAAATACGAAGGTTGTGATCAATGAAGAGAGCAGATATGATACCAATAGTAATTGGTGCACTTGGAAGTATCAGCACTCAACTACCAACATGGCTGAAAAAGATTGGTGCAAATGGCAGCCAACTCTATCATGTCTTGGATTTATACTCCACAGGTGTTAAGACTTTGCATCCAGCAATCAAGTTTCTACCATATCATTGCAGAATTGACATTTTGGATCTTCTCTATTTCCCATCACATTGAATTGGTAGTGCTGGGTCAATAAGCTTTGATCTTGAACAGCTAAGATGAAGCCTTTGTTCTCAGCCTTTAGCCCTGAGCTCCATAGCACTGATAGGTATGCTTCTGGTCTACATCAGCTTGTTTGCTACAGACCACATATTTGCCATGCAGAGATCTCTCCTCCCTCCTATTATACAATTGCTCATGTATTTTTTTCTTTGCCATTAATTTCACATTCTTTGCAACAACAGTTGCCGCACTTCCCTCAGGTTGTTCAGCCAGAGTATCATGCATGAGATCAGTAGCACATTTCTTGAAGCTTCTTATGCCTCTCATGATATTCAATGTGCTTTAGCATTCAGTTGTTTGTTGTTTCAAGATATCTGGCCAGTCTGATTGTGGTGGTTTCGTAGGAGAGTTCAAATTGGATCAAGCCTCGACTTCTATGGGCTCTGGGAAGGTAAAGACAATCCACAAATGCCTTTGCGTGGCACATCTTATTAGAACTCAGTAGCTTGTATGTTTTTCCGTCAATTTTCTTTACTTCACTAATATTCGAGTTCAACATAATGTAGCTATAAGTAACAACTGGATTTGCTAAAGAATTTATGACTAACACCTTGTTATGCATATTTGGCTCAGATTCCAGGACTGCTTGAACTCTCCTAAAACATTAATTCCTGATCTTCTCTTTCAGGCTTGCATGCTTAATACCAGAACCTTTATTTATTTGTAGGTTTGTTCTTGCTCAATTGTTAATCTCTTTATTGCCTGCAGGGAACTAAACATAGAGAGAACAAACAAGGACAAAAGTATTAAGTCGATTACATTGACTCCAGTGCGTAACTGGTACTTATTTAATAGACCCCAAAAGGATGAAAGGCAAAGTTGACCTCGGTGGAATTTGAACTCACAACTCCACAGCAGATCAAATACCGTTAAGCATTTTGCCAGCATGGGTCAATTGTGTCAACATCTAACACATCTGAATTTGTGGTCTTCAATTTCCCTTTCTGGAACTTTCTGCATACTTATCAAGATCAAACTTCATCCTAATACCATCACTGAATACTTTCCCAGTGATAAGCCTTGAAGCACATTATTGTCTTTGGCATAGAGTTTTAAGTCATTCATATAACACAGATGACTTATTTTTGCATCAGATGTGAACATTTTATTTTGCTTGTAAAATTTGTTTCCCTTCTCAGATATTTGTATCCTTTGAGATTTTGCTTGGACTATTTGTCTCAGTTTATCTTTTATTGATATCAGCTCTTCCCTTGGTGTGAACCCATATTTTCTCTTCATCTTTCTTCCTTTTCTAGATTTCGCATCAATTTCACAGATTTGTTCATTTAATATTGATATTCCCCCTCTCATTAATTCAATCTCTTGTTCAATTTCACTTCTCCAGTTTGGATTTCTTTGTTCTTTTTGGATACATACAACTTGTTTGAATTGCTTTAGCAGATGTGTAAATAATTTCATTTAACTCAGTAAGATCAGCTTTTAATACTTGTATGATTTCTTTTGTTACATAGTGGATAACTGTAATTTGTTTTGTTTTTTTTTCATTTTGATTGGTATTTCAGAGTTTATGAAGTATTTCTCTATCATTCATACTTGTATGTCTTACGACTCTTAATGGATTCAGATTTTTCTACTTCATTTCCATCATAGACTCTCTGTGTTCTTCAAATACTTTTGCTCTCTCACTTTCCTAGCTGTCTTTATCAGGTTCATTAGAATTTCTTATTTCTTCAGGCCTTTGTGTATTTTGGTCAGATGGCAATCTTTCAATTAAGACTTGTGGTGGTTTACTCTCTTATCATTGTTATTACTATTACTATAATAATAATAATAATAATAATTACTATTATTATTATTTTATGTTTGACTTTTGTTTTGCATTTGTACAAGTTGGATCCAAGTCTCACCCAGAGACCTCAAGAAACAACAAGTTAGAAGTTCATGTAGGTGTTATGCCTAGGGTACCATATATTTGGATTTGTACAGTTTTGTTCTAGTGAATGTTTAAGAAACCATAAGAAAATTATGTTTTTGTTTTAAAATTTGAGATCACATAGACAGTATTTTACGTAGGATATGGGCAGTTCCCATGAGCACTATCTTTTGAACTTCAGCCATTTTGGGGTTTCCTGGTATCTGAGCTAGGTAGTAATCAGCCCGTTTCGCTGTCATTCCCAGGGTACCTATGACAATAGGTATTGTTTTTGTCTTCAGATTCCACATTTTGCTAATTTCTATTTCAAGATCTTTATATTTGCTCAGTTTTTGGTAGGTCTTGACAGATTATTATTATTATTATTATTATTATTAAAATTTAAATGGTGAGATGGAAGAATTGTTAGAATGTCAGACAACTGCTGGGTAGCTTTTCCTCTAGCCTTTTACATTCTGAGTTCAAATTCTGCCAAAGTTGACTTTGTGTTTCATCCTTTCAGCATCAAAAAAAATATGTACCAGTTTAATACTGGATTCAATGTAATTAACTAACCGTCTCTCTAAAATTGGTGGCTTTGTGTCAAAATTTGAAAGCATTATTAATTTAGCTCTTGGTTATTTATTCATTTCATTAAGCTCACAATAAAATTTTGTCTTACAGATCAGTGTGAACAGACAAAAGTGAAAACTCTATGTGGCACTTCAGAAAATGCTGTCAGCCAGTGTTAAAATTAAGATTTGAGATACAGATTATCCATAAGCTAATAAGGGCAATGTTTCTTCCCTCTGTCTTTTACACAGTTCTCTCAGCATCGATATCTCTGAAATAGCTAGTTACCTTTATTCTCCAACCAATTGACTTGGCACACACTTTTCTCTTTTTCCTGATATATTCTCATCTTTATATATATTTATATATGTATATACATACATATATACATACATATATATATACATATATATATATATATATATATATATATATATAGTGTAGTATATTGCCACTTAAGTGTGGCTGACCCCTAGGGGTGGATGTTACTGTTGCTTTTAGCCCCAGGAGGACATCTCCTCCAGCTGGCTTATCGACACACGACTGTGTCCTGTTTGCCAAGGGAAGTTATCCCTCTCACCTCGATCTGCAGCACGTGCTGCAGATCGAGGTGAGAGGGATAACTTCCCTTGGCAAACAGGACACAGTCGTGTGTCGATAAGCCAGCTGGAGGAGATGTCCTCCTGGGGCTAAAAGCAACAGTAACATCCACCCCTAGGGGTCAGCCACACTTAAGTGGCAATATACTACACTTTATCGTGCAGTTACTGTTAATACTTCATTTAGAGAATTAACATTGCTTATATATATATATATATATATATATATACATGCACATATATATATTTAGTTGAAATTTACAGAAAAACAAAGGACGAAGACAAATGTATGAACAACAAGCAGGTGTATTAGTTTGATGCTCAAGAAAGTGAAAAAGTCCTTTATGTTTCAGGCATATGCTCTTCAACAGAAAGGAATGAGAAAATAAACAGAGAAAGAATAAAAAAACTTGTGGATTTAGCGATGTATATATATATATATATATATATATATATCATCATCATCATCGTTTAACGTCTGCTTTCCAGGCTAGCATGGGTTGGACGACTTGACTGAGGACTGGTGAAACCGGATGGCAACACCAGGCTCCAATCTAAATTTGGCAGAGTTTCTACAGCTGGATGCCCTTCCTAACGCTAACCACTCAGAGAGTGTAGTAGGTGCTTTTACGTGTCACCTGCACGAAGGCCAGTCAGGCGATACTGGCAATGGCCACACTCGAAATGGTGTCTTTTATGTGCCACCCGCACAAGCCAGTCCAGGGGCACTGGCAACGATCTCGCTCGAAAATCCTACGGAAGCCAGTCAGGTGGTACTGGCAACGGCCACGCTCGGAGGGGGTGGGAGGGCGGGTGTACCATCAGCCAGGAGATAGGCCTATATAAAACAAATAATAAATGAGTATATGCATATATACGTACAGGTATGTGCATACCTACGTCTACCTGTATATATAGGTGCATATCTGGATACAGGACATTGCAAACAAAACGTAGACAAAAAACTAATAATAACCAGAGTACAGAACACACACAGGCCACATAGAGAACATTTTCCTTCATCAGCTACCCCCATTCTAACACAGGCGTTTCGAAGAGTAGGGCAGGATGCATCGTTAAAATAGCTCTTCCCATGGATCACAAATTAAATTTGCATACACAAATTAAACTGTACCATGGAGGAATGTAGTGGCGGACAGAAAAACAAATGGAAAAGAAAACAATATATATATATATATATATATATATATATATATATAAATTCTTACAGAAGTAGTTTGGTGTGTTAAAAAACCATTATTGGTAAAAGTTATATATTTATAATTAAAATTAGGGTTCAGCAAGAATTGCTTCACCACGCACCAAAAATTAGAAATAGCAGTCAAAACTGCTATTTCTGTACTAAAATATAACTCCCAGACAGACAAATACTCGCAACTACAAAGGCAAAAAAGAAAAAATAACAAATTCACCCGGCTTTGATTAATTGCATACGCGTTTCAGGATTAAAGAGGTGTAAATTATATTACCCGAACTCATTTCCTTCGTCAGTGCAATATTTCAAAATTATAAATCCGAGAATGCTAATGAAAGAATAATTAATTCGATCAGGCGACATCAAAATGATTATCCAAGAACAGTATTTCCGTATTCATATAGATGAGTAAGAAAATCGTATCATTCCTCAATTACCCACGTGCCAGCTCCTGCCCTTGTCAGCTCCTGCCCTTGTCAGCTCCTGCCCTTGTCAGCTCCTGCCCTTGTCAGCTCCTGCCCTTGTCAGCTCCTGCCCTTGTCAGCTCCTGCCCTTGTCAGCTCCTGTCCTTGCCAACTCCTGTCCTTGTCAGCTCCTGTCAAACCATCCAACCCATGCCAGCATGAAAAATGGACATTAAATGATGATGATGATGAAAATGATGATTAGATTGAGTTTTTGTTGACTCTGTCAATATATTTATGCTACCCTTAGAGCATACTTGTGTTTGACAACAGAAGATGTAAGTTGGCATTTTTTGTGTGACATTATTGGTGGGAATAATATCAATTTTGCGTATCTTTTCCTGTTCAGAGATGAAAAAACTTTTATATAAAAAAAGAGAATGATCAAGAATCCACATGAATTTTGATGTACTTGAATGAAATTATTACTGTCTGATACTGAACTATGACTGGAATTTCAGTACAAGAGAAATTCTAAAAATATGATTTTAAGAAATGTAATATGATGTGATGTATAGATATTAAACAATGATAATTATTCTGTGACATATTTAAAAAAAAAAATAAAACAACTTTTTATATTAAACATCCAAGTTGCTGTCAAATTTTTTTATGAGGAGCAGGAAACGTTGAGAAAAAGAGGGGTGTGCGAGAGAGAAATACATAATGAGAAAGAGAGAGAGGGGGAAATAAACAAAGAGGAACATATATATATATATATAGAGAGAGAGAGAGAAGGAGAGAGCGAAAGAGAGAATGTATGTGTGTATGTGTGTGCGTGTATATATATATATATGTACATATATATATATATATACATATATATATATATATATATATATTATATATATGTATATATTATATATATGTATATATATAGAGAGAGAACATATGATAAGTGAAAGAGAATGAGGAATGAGAGGAAACAAAATATACAGTGTATGAAGGGATGTAGAAGTCAATGAACAAAGGATTTTTAAAAAAAATAAGAGACAACATATTGAAATGTAAACAAAGATAGTGTTTTGGTGACAATATTTTGAATAAAACAACTTTTGATATCAAACTTGAAGAACTCTGGCAAATTTTTTATGAAGGGCAATAAGTAGGGAACAGAGAGAGAGAGAGAGAGAGAGAGGGAGAGAGAGAGAGAGAGAGAGAGAGAGAGGGAGAGAGAGAGGGAGAGAGAGAGAGAGAGAGAGAGAGAGAGAGAGAGAGAGCACATAATAGATAAAAGAAAATGAGGGATAGGTAGAGAAGTAAAATTTACAGAGTTTGATGGGAGGCAATGTTGGCACTCCGTCGCTTACGACGTCGAGGGTTCCAGTTGATCCGACCAACGGAACACCCTGCTCGTGAAATTAACGTGCAAGTGGCTGAGCACTCCACAGACACGTGCACCCTTAACGTAGTTCTCGGGGATATTCAGTGTGACACAGTGTGACAAGGCTGGCCCTTTGAATTACAGGCACAACAGAAACAGGAAGTAAGAGTGAGAGAAAGTTGTGGTGAAAGAGTACAGCAGGGTTCACCACCATCCCCTGCCGGAGTCTCTTGGAGCTTTAGGAGTTTTCGTGAATAAACACTCACAACGCCCGGTCTGGGAATCAAAACCGCGATCCTATGACCGCGAGTCCGCTGCCCTAACTACTGGGCCATTGCGCCTCCGATGGGAGGCAATAGAAGATAAAATGCATGTTACATAAAAATGAGAGAGTGGGAAGAGATTTGGACATAATCATACATACACAATCTTTGAAATATATACATGCAGTTCTGACAGCTACATCATGACACATCTTGAAGGCTAGGCTTTTGCAATCCAAGAAGAGCAGATGGCTACAAAATATCCCATGAACAAATGAAACAGCAAAATCCATAAAATCACAAGATGTACTCTTTGTGGAGGACATAATGCATACAACCAGAATCTGTGCACAAATGTCATTGAGGTACTGCCTCCCATTGTGACAACATGTTGATGCCAAAATACCATTTGCAGAACGATTGCTCTGGGATAAATATCAACAACACCTCTGCTATGAAATGTTTGCATACATATCAGCATAGGCGTAGGAGTGGGTGTGTGGTAAGTAGCTTGCTTATGAACCACATGGTTCTGGGTTCAGAGTCACTGCATGGCACCTTGTCTTCTACTATAGCCTCAGGCCGACCAAAGCCTTGTGAATGGATTTGGTAGACAGAAACTGAAAGAAGCACGTCATATATATATATATATATATATATATATATATATATATATATATATATATATATATATATATATATATATTTCGTTTTCGGATTTGGTTTGCAAGATTTTTTATGTGATTTCGTGTGTTGAAGCATATTCTGTTGTGTCTGGGGAGAGTCATTTTCTTATTGTGCCTTAAAATTTAACAATAAAAATAAGAAATAAGTGAAAATTTTACCAGTGAGTGTGTTAAATTTTAAGGCACAATAAGGAAATGACTCTCCTCAGACACAACAGTATATATATATATATATATATATATATATATATATATATATATATATATATATCTGTGTGTGTGTGTGTGTTTGCCCCCCCCCCCCCCAACATCGCTTGACAACTGATTCTGGTGTGTTTACATCCCCGTAACTTAACAGTACAACAAAAGAGACTGGGGTCAGTTTGCTTGACTAAAGGCAGTGCTCCAGCATGGCTGCAGTCAAATGACTGAAACAAGTAAAAAGAAAAAGAAAAAGAAATAAATGTCTAAGCTACAATCTGGAAGAAGCTTAGGATTTCCAAGCAAAGAAAGAAACCAGATAACTTGAACTTTGCTGATACAATCTGTAAGTGGAACAACAAAATATGCAAGGCTTTCTTAAATTTTGAGATATAGCTGTTGTTATTTAATCATTACTACTAGAGGATTTGTTTCTCCATAAGAAACCATCTCTTTCATTCAATAAAGAATATTATTAAAAAGAAATACACACACAACACGAACATTTTACAAGTATGGCTTGAGGCAAAAAAGATACCACTAGGAAATTTGAATTTTGTATCTTGTGATCATGTAATCAATTACACCAAAGGAGCTCTGCCAAATTCATCTGTCAAATTAGCATCAATAAATTTTATACTGAAAAACAAAAACAGAACTCCCCAACCAAACTAATGTTGATATACTGATATACATCATATCATTGTATGAGGATCACAGACAATTCTTTCATCCTCAAACATCAGTTGATAAGCTGCATAACTATTGTCTAACACAGTCCAGTTGGTGTTGTTTGTTGTTTGTTCCTTCTTGAGTCAAGCCCGGCTCATAAGGGCTGGTTTCCCAGTTTATTGGTGTATAGGTTCCCCACCTGGACGGGACGCCGGTCCATCGCAGGTAAGCTGCTAGATGCAGGAGGAAAGAGTGAGAGAAAGTTGTGGCAAAAGAGTCAGCAGATGTATGCCATTACCTTTAACTGGAGCCACATGAAGCTTAGGAGTTTTGCTCATAAGCACACACATTGCCTGGTCTGAGATTCGAACCCGTGATCCCTTGACTGAAAGTCCACTGCTCTAACCACTAGGCCACGTGCCTCCACAAGACAGTCCAGTATCACACTGAAATTCTACTATGAGGGAGTTGTCCCTAGAGTGCTGTACTGCAGCAAACCAGTGAACAAGCAAAACACATACACTGAGTATGTGTAGTCAATAATATTCATAACTTTAGCTCTGCTTTTAATTCATAATTGAATTTAATCTTAGCGTGGCCATTGCCAGTACCGCCTGACTGGCCTTCGTAGGATTTTTCAGCGAGATCGTTGCCAGTGCCCCTGGACTGGCTCTTGTGCGGGTGGCACATAAAATACACCATTTTGAGCGTGGCCGTTGCCAGTACCGCCTGACTGGCCTTCGGACACACTGGTGGATTTATGTATTAGGTATTGCCTGGTGTGGAGGCGCAATGGCCCAGTGCTAGCATGGAAAGCGGACGTTAAACGATGATGATGATGATGATGATGATGACATGCTTTGCTGTAGTATACCAGCAAATAGTTCTTACACTATTTGTATATAGTCATAGACTGGTGATTGAGTTATTCTCCAGTTTGATTTAGGTACGTGATGTTAATAAGCCGCAAAAATGGTGAAATACCAGCACAAGGAAAGAATAAGCTTCAAAATATGAACAGTAATTAGCTATAATTACTTTGCAAATGAAAGATACTTAGAATCCTGTAGTTGGATTTGTTCCCTTTTTTCTTTCTTGATGGAAATAATACAAGAAATGAGCTTTCAATTAACAGCAACACTTTATTCTTCCACTAAATAAAATTATACAGGGAACCAGATTAATACATCATGAAGAATGCTGTCTGTAGGAAATCATGCATAGTTGGTTTTTTGACTCAGTTGAACTTGGTTACATGTGCTTCTACAGGAACAAAAATAATGTGACATAGCTTCCTGGAAACAATCTCTTCCCTCTGGCTAAAATGAAAAACCTTGTGCTATTTATTGACAAAATGAGACTCAGGCTAACATTTAGAATTTGCTGCTTTTGGTGGTAAAAAGCACCATTTGAGCATGACCGTTGCCAGTGTCCCCAACTGGCTCCTGTGCCAGAGGCATGTAAAAAGCATCATTCAAGCATTGTCATTGTGATTAGATACGAGTTCCATGTCGCACATAAAACTAGACCAATCCAAATGCTGGATTCAACCAAGTATTTCAATGTCACATGACTGGTCACATGACCAATCATTAGAGACTTTTACATGGAGCCGTTTTCAAATTATTTAAACCAAAAGAATGCAATTATGAAGTGTTTCGCTACAAGTGTTTGTTAAAGTTTTCTCAACTAGAAAACAGAAATCACTCATTAAGTGAAAAGTTAGAATTTTATTTGACATTAATTTTTACAGTCTGTGTATGTGTTGTGCTTAACCAAGAAAGGGGAAGTAACGTTTTAAGTTATGTCCAAGAACATTGGTTGCTTGAAACAATGCAGAAGTTTATCATATACACATGCATACAGAGTAGGCTATAAATTGAATAGTAGTTATTTTATGTTGCCATTCAAACTTTATAATAAATATCAATAGAATTTTTTTTAAACCCCTCTGCAACTTATGGCCTACCCTATGTGATATATGCTGTGTGTGTATGCACGTGCGTTTTTGCTTTTTGCGGAATCAAATAAACATCGTCGAGAAAACCGAAAATGGGTGCTTTACAAACGAAGAACCAAGGATCTTTATTCGGTACCGAGTCTTGGATATTTCCCTGCCACACTCGCTGTCATTAAAGTAGAATCCTGTAATCAACGACGATATTGTTTACCAATTGCGATATTAAAAACTAAAAAAAAAAACTAATAAATAAACACGCAGATTATTTCACAAAACTTAAACAATGGGATGGTCACATCTAGAACGCATCTGGCCATAAGACAGCTCGAGTAAGGTTGATCTGGTTGTGGTGGCAACGGAGCTAAAAGAAGTTGTTTACTTTCTCCTGAGACAAGTTCAAGAAGAAATTTAGAGTTACCGGCCTTGGATCTGGCTTCACACCGCCATTGAGAACAGACAAAGAATGACATTTGCCGTGTTTTTTACACACCGCCTAACGAGGTAAGTGAAACCAGCTGATATCACTTCTCATGTGACAACCTTGGTAAAAGTATCAACTTTACTTTCAACATATTAACTATGGTAATGTTACACAAGATGTCCTAGAGTCTTGACAATAAAACTCTCAAGTCATGTTTTCAAGTAATTATTAACAATATTTGGTTCGCCATACGTCGAAACTATTCAGAAGTAAAATTGTTAAACCTAAACGAAAACTTGTAAACAACATGTACTTAGATTGTTTATAGGCCACTGTGTGTTTGGTCAGTGTATACTTCAAGGAAATACAACTTTTCGTGTGGTTCGCTGACCAGAAAAACAGGAAATAACACAAATGCTTCCCAGTCGTGACCATCCAATCAATAGACCATTTATCAAAAGTGGCTGTGTGGTAAGGAGTTTGCTTCCTAACCACATGGATCAGGGTTCAGTCCCATTGCATGACACTTTGTGTTTTCTACTTCGACCAGAGCCTTGTGAGTGGATTTTATACTGAATTCACTGACAAAGCTTTGATCGGTCCACTGCTAGTATAACATACTTGCTCAAGGTGCCACGCAATGTACGCAGGATATATCGTTTAATATAATACAATTGAAGGCGATCTATTTATCTTAATATATAAAACTAAGAATGTCTATCTGTCTGTGTCAATCCCTAAAACTCGAGAACAACCCAACAAATTTCATCCAAATTTTACACGTGCATTACTTAGGGTCCACGCAGTGTCATGGGCCAAAAGAATTTTCAACTTCATACCTAATGCGAGCCCAGAGCAATCTCTTATATCTTCCAATATTTCAGTATTACGTGTCGAAAGTGAAACAATAACATGTCTCTATTGTAATGTCAGATACTTTCACTATTAATTCTGAAACTATTATCTCATATATACAGGCATACATACATATATATATGCATACATATATTCCAATTTCATTGAAATTTTACACATGCCTTACTTAGGGTCCATGCAGTGTTATGGGCCAAAAAAATTTTCAACTCCATGCCTAATGGGAGCCCAGAGCAATTTCTTATATCTTCCACTATTTCAGTATTACGTGTCGAAAGTGAAACAACATGTTTCTATTGTAATGTCAGATACTTTCACTTTAATACTTTCACTATTAATACTGAAACTATTAAAGTGAAACTATTATCTCATATATACAGGCATACATACATATATAAAATATACATTATGTACACATATATACACACACATATATATGCATACATATATTTATTCATATATATATATATATATATATATCATCATCATCATCATCATCGTTTAACGTCCGCTTTCCATGCTAGCATGGGTTGGACGATTTGACTGAGGACTGGTGAAACCGGATGGCAACACCAGGCTCCAGTCTAATTTGGCAGAGTTTCTACAGCTGGATGCCCTTCCTAACGCCAACCACTCAGAGAGTGTAGTGGGTGCTTTTACGTGTCACCCGCACGAAAACGGCCACGCTCGAAATGGTGTCTTTTATGTGCCACCCGCACAAGCCAGTCCAGGGGCACTGGCAACGATCTCGCTCGAAAATCCTACGGGAGCCAGTCAGGCGGTACTGGCAATGGCCACGCTCAAAATGGTGCATCTCATGTGCCACCCGCACAAGAACCAGTCCAGGGGCACTGGCAACGATCTTACTTGGCTTGCCGGGTCTTCTCACGCACAGCACATTTCCAAAGGTCTCGGTCAGTAGTCATCGCCTCGGTGAGGCCCAATGTACGAAGGTCTTGCCTCACCACCTCAGCCCAGGTCTTCCTGGGCCTACCTCTTCCACGGGTTCCCTCAACTGTTAGGGTGTGGCACTTTTTCACGCAGCTATCCTCATCCATTCTCACCACATGTCCATACCAGCGCAATCGTCTCTCTTGCACGCCACAATATGTATATATATATATATATACATGTATACATACATTTATACACACACACACATATATCAATATATATAAATATATATAGGTGCAGGTGTGGATATGTGGTAAGAAACTTGGTTCCAAAGCACATGAACCTGCGTTCAGTCCCACTGTGTGGTAACGTGGCATGTGTCTTCTGCTATAGCCTCAGACCAACGAAAGCCTTGTGAGTGGATTTCTTAGACAGAAACTGAAAGAAATCAATTGTATATATATATATATATATATATATATATATATATATATATATATATATATATATATATATATATATATATATATACAGATATATATATATATATATATATATATATACATACATGTATATATAGAGATTTGTATGTATATATATATGCATGTGTATATATGTATGCATGTATATATATGTATATTTATGTATTTATATATATTTATGTATATATAAATATATACTTATGTATGCATGTATATATGTGTATATATATTATTACAAATTTGGGATTTTACCAATAGGACCACAACTTCAATTTCAGGACAACCTTATTTTCTGGAGTACACATTGAAAGTTATATTCAAAATACTAATCTAATAATATAATCATTTTTAAAGCCTACTATAACGTACAATAAAATAAAGTACATTAGAATTAATTAAAAATTATTTAAACATATTTCAAAAAATGGATCTATTTTAAAACGGGGGCCACATTTTTCATTAATGTTTTACGTAGTGTTTTTGGTACGGAAAGACTTTCAAACTTCGTATACTTATCTATTTTGTGTTATAGAACAGAAAAATATTTTTGTATTCGAATTATTTCATGTAAAAAATTGTCTTATTTCGATAATTTCAACCAATCACTGGTTGTTTACATTTACTCCTTTGACTGATTAAGCGATGTAAAGCGTATTTAATCTCCATACCTTCGTTTTATTTGCTTTTTTCATTTTAAATTTGCTTTAACCCTAACCCTAACCCTAGGGTTAGGGTTAATTGTTTCAGAATCGTTTGTTTATGTAGTCGGCACTTAATGTATATCGGCTGAATGGACGTCAGTGATTGGTTGAAATTACAGAAATACGACAACTTTAACATGGAATAACTTATGGATTTCTTTTTTTTTTAAGAAGACTAAGAGAAAAAGATGTTTTATATGACACATTCTACCAGTGTTCCAAGTTTCAAAGTGTTTCGTTAATGAAAAATGTGGCCCCCATTTTAAAAAAGATCCCAAAAAATATATATACCTTACCTATTATTAGACTGTGGGGAAAGAAGACAATATTAATCAACGCTACATGTGTTTCTGCCCTGGTGGTTTGTTTTGCCAGGCAATTGTTGTTGTTGGCACTCCGTCGCTTACGACATCGAGGGTTCCAGTTGATCCGACCAACGGAACAGCCTGCTCGTGAAATTAACGTGCAAGTGGCTGAGCACTCCACAGACACGTGTACTCTTAGCGTAGTTCTCGGGGATATTCAGCGTGACAGAGTGTGACAAGGCTGACCCTTTGAATTTACAGGCACAACAGAAACAGGAAGTAAGAGAAAGTCGTGGTGAAAGAGTACAGCAGGGTTCACCACCATCCTCTGCCGGAACCTCGTGGAGCTTTAGGTGTTTTCGCTCAATAAACATCACAACGTCCGGTCTGAGAATCGAAACCGCAATCCTATGACTGCGAGTCCGCTGCCTTAACCACTGGGCCATTGCGCCTCCACACCAGGCAATACCTAATACATAAATCCACCAGTGTGTCCTCAGGTTATTTTTCTTTTTATTATTATTATTACCGGATCCAACTTAATTCTATAAATTCTAAGATATCTTCTTTAAAAATAAGAATAAAAAAATATATATATATAGTTTCCTAATATATTTTTACAATATTTAAAAAAATTTTTAAATTACAAAATTAGAAAATTAAAAAAATTTCATAAAATTAAACACTTAAAAATACAATAGCGATATATATATATATATATATATATATATATATATATATATATATATATATATATATATATATGTATATATATATATATATATATATATATAGAAAGTGCTAAACGTAAAGAAACCCTCATTGACTATTTTATAAACTTTACGGGAATAATAATTTGTTGTGAAATCTACCCCTGTCAATACTAGTATATATTACCATTATTATGTAAAACATAAGATAATAATATTTAAAAAGTAAAAAAAACCTGTGTATATATATATGCGTACATATATATATATATATATATATATATATATATATATATATATATAGTTCAAAAAAACAATAACAGAAAAACACAAAAACACAACAAAGTGAGTACGTGATATGGATAGTATTATTGGACGCTCAGGAAAGGAAAGAGAGAGTGGATGACGTTTCGGGCGTAGCCCTTCGTCGGAAAGATGGAAAGTTCGGAGAATGGAAGAACGGAGAAAGAGGAAAATGGTACCGATGCCCACGAGGTTACATGATGAAAAGACCGGAAGAGGAGGTGGTGGGGGAAAAGTTCTTTCTAAGATAGGAGAGTGAAAAAGGGAGATGAATCTGTGCGTGTGCAAAAGTCTGCGGGTGTGTGTGTGATAACAGAACGTGTGTGTGCGTATGTATGTGTGTGTGTGTGTGTGTGTGTGCATGGTTTGGTGGTTTATCTGTTAGTGTGTTTGTGTGTGTGTATGATGTAGTGGAAGAAATTAGTAGCAGGACTGGTTAGTGGACGCTATAGACAGTGTAGGTAGAAGGTCAACAGGTGGTTATTTGGGGGTGTGTGTGTTCGTGTTTGTGTGGGGTTGTAGGTGTTAGGTACGCGTACGTGTGTGTGTGTATTTTGTAAGTGCGCGTGTGTGTATGTGTATGTTTTCTGTGCGTGCGTGTGTGTTTGTGTGTATGTGTATGTTGTGTGTATGTGCGTTGCTGTGTACGTGTGTGTGCGTGCGTTTGCTATTGTATATGCGTGTGTTGTTTATGCCCATGTGTGTATGATTGTATGCGTGTCTGTGTGAGTGTGTAGTGTTGGTGAGAAGTGTGTGTGTATGTGGGTGTGCGCGTGTGTGTGTATATGTGTGGATGTGCGTGTGTGT
>NC_142931.1:11483070-11600570 GCF_046866305.1 Octopus bimaculoides | reverse complement strand
GCCAAGGCTATGAGAATGAGTTGAGTATAACTTGTCTATGATGGGTATATTTGTTTCCATTTTAAATTTCTCTCTTCATCACAAACAAATATCTTCAGCTTTACTATTATCGATTCCTTTTCTTTTCCAATGCTCGTTTCTTTTCTTTTCTGTGCTTCCTATGTTGTTGTAGACGACCGTGCGAACCAAAGGAGAAATGGTGACGAATGGAAAACAGGCTCCTTTTTAACGCGTCGCACGGTCGACACAAAAATATAATGATATGTTATAATACTATAACATAGAGAATTCGCATATGAAATGCGAAGAAGTGCCAGTAAAGAAAAAGATAGAGACGCAACCGGTAAAGGTGTATAACAGTAAGATTTATTAGGAGCATTAAACTGTATGTCTGTGTGTGAGTGAATGTGACATAATAAAACACAATATAACAAAGAGTGTGTATACAAATATATGTATGTGAATGCAAGAGATACAGAGGATAGAAAAGAGTCTGTAATAAGTACGTTAGAAGTAAGTCCAGACACCAGGATGTGAAATACCAGTTCTCAGTTAGGGTACACAGTTAGATTGTAGGTCTGTATATAAGAGGTTAAGGTTGAGGCAGAGCTAAGTCACTTGTCGTGCAGTTGAGGCTTCTATGCCGGGCCGGATTCTTGATACAGATGGGTTCTCGCAGGTGTTGAATTCTGGCTGTTATTTCGTGGTGAACAATTCACCCAACAGGGTTGAGAAGAGAAGCTGCGGTTGCTGTTTGGTTGCTTGTGTACGTGGAGTCGTGTTGACGCTGGGGACGAGGATTGTAGTAAACAGTTGAACGATGCTGTTGATGTCGTCGCTGGAACTGGCTGTGTGGTCTACGACCAGATCTTAGAAGATCTGAAGCCGCGACAGGTTGGCGCGGATAATTTAGGCTATTTATAGGTACCGATAGGCTCCAGAAAGCATCAGAAAAACACTCTCTCACGTGACCTTATTAGATGGCCATGGTTGGTCGGTTTGCATCCTGGGGCGAAAGGACTGGAGATAATTGCCGCGTAAATAATAGTCAGTCAGGTGATGACACAGCAAGGCGGGAAAGAGTTGTTACCTGCTACGTTCACATTTGTACATAAATAACCGTGAGAGAGGTAGTTTCACTACATTGTCTTTTGCTTTATTTTCAAACACCCCATACTAATACCGCAACAACAGATTAAAACTTCAGTGTTTCGCATAGAACTGACTTGACAGCTCAGAGAACTGTCAAGAAAACTGTGTCCACTTTTGAGTACGATATTTGCTTCATAATGTATGTCAGTCTCCTTATTTGTTGTTGATGTTGGCACTCCGTCGCTAACGACGACGAGGGTTCCAGTCGATCCGATCAACGGAACAGCCTGCTCGTGAAATTAATGTGCAAGTGGCTGAGCACTCCACAGACACGTGTACCCTTAACGTAGTTCTCGGGGATATTCAGCGTGACACAGTGTGACAAGGCTGACCCTTTGAATTACAGGCACAGCAGAAACAGGAAGTAAGAGTGAGAGAAAGTTGTGGTGAAAGAGTACGGCAGGGTTCGCCACCATCTCCTGCCGGAGAATCGAAACCGTGATCCTATGACCGCGAGTCCGCTGCCCCAACCACTGGGCCATTGCGCCTCCACAGTCTTCCTGATTTATATCTTATGAAATTAGCTTCAAATCTTCTTGGAAACAGTTTCAGCCTTCAGTCAAGTGTTTCTTGACATCACCCATTTAATTACCAGCGTAGATTCACTTTTCATTTTCAACTTTGAGGTACTGAATATTGCTGACCAACATTGAGTTGGAGCAGAAAAGAAATTGTAATGGTTTCGTATAAGACCAAAGAACGAAACTACTCCAACGTAGCTTTCCCCAGCACATACATCTACCAAACTGTTTGCATCCTTTTGTCTCAGGAGACAATGGAGTTGTACATAAAATAATCCAGTCTTGCACAGGCCTGGACTAGATGTAAGAAAATCCTGGGTAGCCCAATCGTCAGGATTCCTCTCTCGACCTTGATGATGTAGTCCGAAGGAGCTGCCGGAAGAGTGTCCTGTATTAATACCATAGTAAGACGAAAATAAAGAATACGTACATCCGGTGTTTAGGTGGGGTTAGGGTTTGTGTTACGCCGAAAACGGGTGGTGTACGTATTCTTTACCTCCGCCCCATAGTAATTATTATTCATAATGACTTATAAAACAAATTACAAATTGCAAACGCAGCTTTTAATACATTATTAAGATATTGAACTGACAGAGACGTTAGCATGCCGGGGAAAATGTTTAGTTGCATTTTGTTCGTCTGTACGTTTTGACTTCAAATTCCGCCGAAGTCGACTTTGCATTTTATCCTTCCTGGGATCGATAAAGTAAGTACCAGTTATGCACTCGAGTCGATGTAATCCACTTACTTATCCCTCCCGAAATTGCAGGCCTTATGCCAACATTTCAAACCAATATATTTGTCAGTTGCGTCATTTTTCAATGTTGGCCCAAAGTTAGCACTATAATGTTTATAAATCAATTAACTTTTGGCTGTGATTCGAGAAACAAGACTTTCTTAATTACAGGAGTTAATGAGTGTGCTGACTCAGTGTGCCAGAAAGGTACTTTACTTACTTTAATGGACATAAATAATTACATTTGGAATTATTGAGTTAAGACGACTAAAATCTTCAGAATTGAACTGGAGCGGGAGAAAGGTAGGCCGTTTGTCCACGCTTTTGGTTACCTTTCCCTTCTATATTGCTCATAAAAACTACACTTTTCGCTGTCTTGTAGCCTTCAGATAACGGTATATTATTATTTATTATTGTTTATTATTATTATTATTATTTTTCTTAATGTAAAGCCTTGTGGTTAATAAAGAAATCATTATTATCATTATTTAAAAGAAATTATTATTATCAAGGCGTTAGCACGCTAGGCGAAATCTCAGCGGTATTTGGTCTGCGTACGTTCTGATTTCAAATTCCGTCGAGGTCGACTTTGCCTGTCATCCTTTCGGAGTCGATGTAATCGACTGTCCCCCTCCCCCAAATTTCAGGCTTTGTGTCTATAGTAGAAAAGATTATTATTAGTAGTAAGGCGGCGAGCTGGCAGAATCGTTAGCACGCTGGGTGAAATGCTCATCGCTTCGTTCTGAGTTCAAATTCCGCCGAAGTCGACTTTGCCTTTCATCCCCTCTCCAAAAACTTCGAGCCTTGTGCCTAGAGTAGAAAAGAATATTTGACTATTTGGTGGTGAGCTTGCAAAATAGTTAGCGTGCCGAATAAAATCCATGAGCTGAAGTTCAGCCGTTGTCGATTTTGCCTCGATAAAATAAGTTCCAGTTGAGCACTGAGGTCAGTGTAATCGACTTAACCCTTCCTCAAAATTTCAGGCCTTCTACCTGTGGTAGGAAGGATTTTTTTAAAGATTTTAAAAAGATTCTTAGTTGATGTAACTAACCATATTAATGATCTAATTTTGAAACTGCACGATGAGAACAATTTGTTTCTTAACCTAGTGAAACGATGTTAATGTAATTCAAGTTGAAAATTAAATTGTTTATATTTCATTTTCGTATTTGCTCCTGATGTGAATTCGTGTGTTGAAACAAATCTTGTTGTGTCCCTAATGACCGTATCAAAACAGCAAAAAGTAAATTGTTTATATCTCAGCGAGAAAAATATGAGGATTTGAACCAGTCCCTTACTTGAAAGGGCAAGAGGAATATGCTAAGGGTAAAGGCAATTTTACTAAACTACTTTTCTTTTGTGTTTGAAGGTTAATTTGGGAATATTATAATCAAGATTTTAAAGAAGATTAAGTTCCTTGAAAAAGAAGCAAATTTGCAAAAGTAAATAAGAAAATCGTAAAAGGTGTAAAAAAAAAAGTTAGTGAATATAGAAAATATAGAACAAGCAAGCACACTGCCTCTGTTATACATCAAACTTGGGTACACTCACTGGTGTAGTGTGGGTTTTGAGCCCCTGTACACAGTAGCCAAACTGGTTCGCCCGACTATGTAAAAGGCTCCTTTGTTATTTCGTGATCAATAAACCTCACAGAATGGTGGGGGGGAAAATAGCATGTAAGTTATAGTTCTATATTTTGATAAACTTGACACAACTAAATTTTGACACAGTGTAGCTTATTTATTTATTTTTTTTGTAGTAAACTCATATTCAAACGTAAGTACTGTGGAATCAATAGTAAAACCGTAATAGAAAAAGGGGCTTAGTTAAGTGTTAGAGATGCAAATGATGGTCAACCTCATAAACTAGGGATCATTAAAGGAAAAAAGAGACCTTAGGTGGGTGTCTTCCCTGTCCGTGTTTTCCTGCAGCTGTTGCAATTATTTTATTTTGTCTATTGCCCACAGGGGACTAAACATAGAGGGGACAAACAAGGACATAGGGATTAAGTCGATTGCATCGATCCCCAGTGCGTAACTGGTACTTATTTAATCGACCCCACGAAAGGATGAAAGGCAAAGTCGACCTCGGCGGAATTTGAAATCAGAACGTAACAGCAAACGAAATACCGATTTCTTTTATTAGGCATAAAACCCTAAACATAGATGGGGACACCACAAGGATAGACAAGACCACAGTGGGGACAAAAAACATAAAACGAATGTAAATGAAATGAAAGTTATATAAAAATGAAAAAGTGAAAATGGACGCATGGGCCCCACCCCCGTGCATTACCATTTGAACCGTTATATGTACTATTTACAATTGTTCTTTTTCTCTCTCTTTAATTTCATACATGTCTTTAGTAGAACTTCATCAGTGATTCGATATCTCTCAAATCCACCACTGGTGGCAACTCTTTAAATTCCACCTCCACTCCTGGCGGGTCAACGTTATCTCCACACATCTCTTTCAATTTTCAGTAGTTCTCCTCTTCTATCAATATTGCCTTCATATCCTCTGCGTAGACGTATGAAAGCACCTTCACTCTTACTATTGAGTGTAACTTGATTATTTTTTTCTCTGTTTCAACATTTTTTGGATACGTTACATTATACCATACGCCTTCTCCTCCTCGGATCTTCTTTCCTTTCTCTTGGACTTTTGGTTCTCTCTTTTCTTCCTCCATAAATAGTCTCTCCATCATCTCACCTTCATACAGTTGGGTTTCCCACACTTTCTCCACTGGTAACTCCACTTTCTTTTTCCTTCCTACTGCCCTCCTTCACAGTTTCTTTTCTCACCTCTTCTCTCTTCTTTTTCTGCTTCTCTGGCGGAGAATTCATTCCTCCGCTCCTCCTTCTTTTCTTTTTAACCATAGTGAACCCCTTCTCCGTTTCTTTGTCTGTTCCCTTGTCCTGTACTACTTGGTCCACACTCTCATGTCTCTCCTCCTGTTCTGTTTGTGGCTTTCTTTGGGTGCACCATGCCTTCATGTGACCCCTTTCTCCACGTGAGAAACATACTGGCGCCCTACCCTCCACAATAACTCAGCTTCACATCTTCTGGCAGCACAATCTCATCCTCCGTTGTTGCCTGAATCATTAATTCGATACCATATCCCCAGTAGTTCACCTTCTGGGTCCTTGTAGTCTTCAGAATCTTCCCGTCTTTCATATTATACGTTATGGCTGTCATCAGCCATTCTTCTTTCAATTCATGTGGCATCTTACTCACTCGCACTTTGACCACACGTTTGCCGCAGTACGAAGGCAAGAGCACCCATTCTTCTGACCTTATTGCCTCTGTGGAGTGCTTTATTGCTTCCTCATCCGTTGTGAAGCGCACCTCCGCAGTGGTGTATCTCCTCCCTCTCCTAACGTATGTTGTAACTCTTTTCAATTCCTTAATACATTCCTCTATGGCTTCTATCGGCGCAATCTCTATTTTCCGCGTGGCTGTCTTCGTGGTTTTAAATGTTACCGTTCTTTTTAACACGTTGGCCGATAACTCTTCCGGTGGCGTTAGCTTCAGTATTTAGTGTTTAATTTTTCACTCTCCTTCATCTTTCTGGGCTCCACTTTTATTTCTCGGACCTCCAACTCTTGCACGTCTACTCCTTTGCTCGTTGCGGCCGCATAACTGCGGCCTACCTCCGGCGCCTTCTCCATTTTCCCACAATGGGAAACAAAACAACAATTAACGAATCAACAACGGCAACAATTAACAATTCAATCAACAATGGCAACAATTCAATCAACAATGGCAACAATTCAATAAACAGTTCAACATAGACTCGCGCAATAACTTCAACTCGACGTCTGACCGCTAAGCAGTTCGACCGGCGTGCTAACGATTCTGCCAGCTCGCCGCCCTAAGTTGCAACTATTGATTGCATTATTGCTCAGCTTGGATGAAAGCAGAACTATGATTAAAGGTATTCCAGTAGTGACCATCCTGTCGTTTTAAGAGTATAGAAGACTACATTACACAATGTAGCCTTTCCTTATGTAACGCAATAGGATGTACTTTGAAGGATATTTGGCTTGCAAGTCAAGTAAGTGCAATAGATAATCTCGTTGGCTTGCTGTTGCCTCGATTTTGCTAGTCTTGATGGGCGTATAGAGGCAGAACTACTTAGACCAAACCAATGGAAAATAATCCCCTCCTCATATTCACACCATATACCGAGATGACAGTACTTTACTGACAGAATGGAGTCTGGAAGATTCTTGTCTTTGGTAATGAGATAAACTGAAGACTATCGACAAAAATTTTATAAGTACTGACTGTCAAACATAATATTCGTTTCAAATTTTGGCACAAGGCTAGCAATTTCAGGGTAAGTCGATTACATCGATCTCAGTGTTCAACTGATAGTTATTTTATCGACCCTGAAAAGATGAAAGCCAAAGTGGACCTCGGTGGAATTTGAACTGTAGAACATAGTACTGAAAACATTAACATTGTGTGCAAAACCAGGCCAGTGACCCTTCTATTTACTGTAACATCCAGGATGTGGGATGGAGCAAAGGAGACACAGATTCTGGCGTCCCGGATGAGGGACCTACTTCGTACGCAGAGAGAAAGGGTAAGATCATCTGATTTTTCTCCCTCACTTCTGAATAATCCCGCCGGCTCCAGAACTGAGGAGATATTAACCCGAGCCGCGGCCCAGATCTAGTTAAAAAAAATTAATAAAAAAATCTGATCGAGATGGAATAGATCCCAGGGCCCGCTTAATGATTAGGTTTAGCTCGGTGTGACGATCGAAACTACCAGCATTTAGGCGACAAGACAAACCACGAAGGCCTCTGGAGTCGAGGGGTACACCACAGCGCATCTCCATTACACTCAGTCTCTCACAGACGTAGGGGACTGAGTGCAATGGGGATGCGGAGCTCATCCACCAATGTTGGCCACAGGCAGGGCATCAACCCAGTCCCCTGAGAATTTCGCACTTACAGAAAGTTGGCGACACCTTGAAAATTGATCAGATTCATCAAAGAGAGAGTTGAAGGTAGCAGCTGAGCGTAGATTGTCCCATATTCTCTGCTTCCGTCTTTCCTCAGCTGTTTCAGGAACTGACAAACCCAGCTCCCTCTACTGTAGCAGAATTTAATCCATCTCTCTGTTGGAACTAGTCCATGTTGAAAAAAAAAAGAGGATGTTGCCTTCCGAAGGGGAGCAAGCGTGGATATAGAAGAAAGAAAACAGGGAAGAGATAGAGACGAGCATTTAGGCAAACCTAGACCGATTGGGCAAAACAGCTTGGTGTCAGGACTCGCTTAATCGTAAGTACATTGTGTTCACTGCACACACACCAATAAGAGAATTTATATATTTATTTTTTGGCGATCTTTCGATACCAGTACGAAATATCAGCCTTAAAGATCGCCTTTATTTATTTTTTTTATCTCCGTTTTCTTATTTACTTTTGTAAATGAGCGCAGGTAAAGAATATGCACATCACCCGTTTTCGGCGTAACAAAAACCCTAACCCCTTGCCCTAACCCTAAACACCGAGTTTTCCTAATTCTTTTTTACCTTCGCCTGTAAATGATATTATTTTTCATTGAGTTATTTGCTGATACTGATATAAAAAAAATAAGTTGATTTCATTTTTTGGTGGAGGTGGGTTCTGAATATAAATAAATATAGTTTCAAATATTGGCATGAAGCCAACAGTTTTGAGGGAGCGGCACAAGTTGATTACATTTCCCCCTCTACTTGAGTGGTACTTTATTTTAGCGATCCCTAAAAAGATAAAAAGCAAAGTCGATCTCGGGGGTTACCTAAACCGTAAGGTAAAGAGCCGGAAGAAAATACCTCAAAATAATCATTAAAAAGGGAGACAAATCGTACAACTAAACGTGTAAAACATTCTAAACTAACTTTGAGACAGAGAGGTTGTTCGTTAAATTTCTGATCAGGTAAATGATACCAAATTACTCTTCACTTGTTCATTAATAACTCCATTATATCTTTAGATTTAAAATCAGAGTGCACTTTGTTTGCTTCCATTTTCCTTTCATCTTTTATTTCTGTCTTTCTCTCTTCCTTTTTTTCTTTTGACTTAGGTTATTTTCGCTCTTTTTGTTATTAGTATTTGAAAGAGTTTACAGAAGTAAAATATTTCGTAATTAAACACAAGAAATTTAGGTTATTATTTTTGACCCATTATTATCAGAATCAGTTTTAAGTCCACAGACAACTTTTTTAAACTGCACAGTCATTGGACTGAAACATATAAAAATATAAAAGAAATCAAAGAATACTTTGAGATGAATTTTTTGGAGAAAAAAATAAAATTGCCTTCTTTTATTTTCTATGGGGAAGGGAAAGGGTTCAGAAGTAGTGGGGTGGGGGAGATAAAATTGTAAAAATTTGGAAGAACAGCTGTTTTCATTATCTTAATTTCCATTGTATGGTGTATCGGGTTCAGTCCCACTGAGTGACATCTTAGGAAAGTGTCTTCTGCTATAACTCTTTGATGAACAAAGCCTTACAAGTGTATATGGTAGATGGAAACAGAGAAACTTGTGTGTGTAATACATATAAAAGTGGACGTCTCTCTCTCACACACACACACACAGAGCATAAAATTTCATTGCTTCTTTGGGAAATGATCGCTCTGCTTTACGAATTTTCGCTTTACGAGCGATCTCCGGGAACAAATTTACTCGTTTATCGAGGCATTACTGTATATATATATATATATATATATATATATATATATATATATATTTCAGGTTCCGCCTATCAAATCCACTCGTCAGCCCGAAGCTGTTGTAGAAGACACTTGCCCAAGGTGCCATGCAATGGGGCTGAACCTGGAACCATGTGGTTGGGAAGCAAACTTCTTAACCACACAGTGTGTGTGTGTGTGTGTTTAACGTCCACTTTTCTATGCTTGCATGGGTCAGACAGTTTATTGAAACACATTTTCTTGCAGTTGTATGACCTTTCTGTTGCCACACCTTACTGGTTTCCATGCAAGGCAATATTTTCCCATGACCAGTTTTCGTAGAATATTGGAAATAAATGACATTCATTTACAGCAATTACAAGATGTCAAGACAAGGAAAAACCAACACACTCACTCACTCACACCATAAGCAGTTGTCTGAAAATGTCATCACAGTATTATCTACCCATGAGACATGATACTGTAGCTAGGACACTCTATAATGAAATCCATCGGAAGGATAACCCCAAGGACAAAGATATAAGAACCCACAATATGGTAGAAGCTATAACCACTCATAATAAAAAGGAGTGCTAGTGGAATGTTCCAGTGAAGACCTCAATGAAATGTAAGCACAACAGACCTGATATAATGATTTGGGACGGAGAAGAGAAACTGTACACAGTTGTGTAAATTAGGGGCCCAGCGGATGTTAACATGAAGCTGAAGATCAGTGAAAAAGAGAACTCCTACTCTGAACTATTGAGAAATCTGCAGTTTCTCTATCCAGATTACAAGTTCAGGTTTATACCTGTAATTATTGGGGTCCTGGGATATGTAACACACTGCCTGAATACCAATCTTGAGAAATTAAGCTTTTCAAAACCAGAAAAGAGAAAGCTAATTCGAAGACTGCAGATCCAATCCATCACTGGAACTGTAAAAATCGTAAAACTTTCCAGAAGTTTATCATTTAAGTATATATGAGCATGTCTAGATATGTAGCTATATGTATGAGAACACATGCATAAAGCAAAGCATACAAATCTGCACATATGCATACATCACTCAGAGCACCGTCCGAGCGTGATCGTTGCCAGAGCACCAGCTGTCTGGCTTTCGTGCCGGTGGCACGTAAATAGCACCATTTGAGCGTAACCGTTACCAACGTCGCCTTCCTGGCACATGAAAAGACATTCGAGCGAGTTTGTTGCCAGTACCTCTGGCAACAAACTGGCTTCTGTGCAGGTGGCACGTAAAATACACCATTTTGAGCGTGGCCGTTGCCAGTACCTCCTGACTGGCCTTCATGCCGGTGGCACGTAAAAGCAGCCACTACACTCTCTGAGTGGTTGGCGTTAGGAAGGGCATCCAGCTGTAGAAACTCTGCCAAATCAGATTGGAGCCTGGTGTAGCCATCTGATTCGCCAGTCCTCAGTCAAATCGTCGAACCTATGCTCGCATGGAAAGCAGACATTAAACGATGATGATGATGACAAACAGAAATACCTTCTTGCTGATGTTGAAATTCTAATGAAGGAACCTTGAATCTAGATTAGAAACCAGTTCTTTCACTATTGACAAGAAATCTTGAAATAAAACTGAACAATGACATAAATACACACATGCACACGCATGCATGGTGGAAATCAGTTCATGGCCAGATAAGGCAGGAACTTAAGCTCAGTCTCTGCAAACATTCTGAGATTCCAAGAAGTTGCATGAATTTGTAGATAAAGTGTTGCACAGTATTGAACACATTTTCTTTGTGATCAGCTATAAAACCAGTGGCACAACAGAAGATGAGAAGACCAGAAGCCAACTGTACTTCAGTTTTTTTGTGTTTATACATACATGCCTGCTCACACGCACGTACATACAATGGGCTTCAGTTTCTGCCTACCAAATCTACTGAGACGGCTTTGGTCAGTCTAGGGCTATAGTAGAAGACACTTGTCCAAGGTGTCTTGCTGTAGGGTTGGACTTGAATCCATATGGTTGGAAAGCTAAGTTCTCAGCCTTGTCTGCATGCATGGACACGCACACTTAATGTGTGTGTATGTATCCGCATCTCCTTGTCTTTACATCACTATAGTTGTAAATGAATGTCACCATTATACAAGTAGTGGCATTTGTTTGCAACCTTTGTTGAAAACCTGTTCAATCACAGGAAATATTACTTTACTCAGAAATAGCTGATGTTTGACAACAAAAAGAGCATCAGGCCATAGAAAATCTACTTCACCAAATTTCATCCAACCCATGGAAACGTGGATGTTAAAACAATCATAAGGATGGTTAAATGCTTTGATGAACAGTTGTTCCAAAGACCACCAAAGCTTATCATAATTGCAAGTTTAGTTTTTTTGCTAACTTAATAAAACAATGCACAGAACTTAATATTTGGGTCACCAAACTAACAGAAATATAATGTTTGTGTATTTCTGAAAACTTATTCTGATATTGAAAAAAAGCTAAGCTAAAAATAAACCTTGTTTCCTAATTAGTCTCAGGAGAGATTCTGACACTAAATGTCTGAGATATATTAAGTTTTGTTAATCTCATTTGTTGCTAAGGTCAGCTTTGCTTTTCATTTTGTCTGGGATTGTATTCGTCAAAACAGTCATATGTTGCTTCTCTAATACAATCGATTTTTAAACAATTTTTTGTTTTTAGATCTAAAACAAACAAAAAGCAGACACTCATATGTACAAACATCACCATCATCATCATCATTTAATGTCTGTTTTCCATGCTGGCATGGGTTGGATGGTTTGACAGGAGCTGGCAAGATGGCGAGTTGCACCAGGTTCCAATCTGATTTGGCAAGGTTTCTACAGCCGGATGTCCTTCCTAATGCCAACCACTCCAAGAGTATAGCGAGTGATTTTTATGTGCTGCCAGCACAGGTGTCCGTTACAAATCACTGGCTTTGGCCACAGCTGTGATCTTACTTGGCTTGGCAGGTCTCCTCAAGCATGGTAAATTGCCATAGGTCTCCGTCATTTGTCACTGCCTCCATGAGGCCCAAAGTTCGAAGGGTGCTTTTTATGTGCATGCCTCACTATCATCATCATTGTTTTAATGCCTACTTTTCCATGCTTGCATGGGTCAGACAAGAGTATGTTGAGGCAATTTTTCTATGACTGGATGCCCTTTCTGTTGCAAACCCCACACATCTCCAAATGAGATAATAATAATCTTTCAGTTTGTTGAAAGCTAACAACCTGGACATATTTTATTCAGGAAACTGGAAACAGACAAAGCTTTTTAAGGATGCTTTTGTTTACAAAGATCGCACAACATGTTAAAAACATGTGAGGATGTTTGGATATCCTTTGATACCGACAGGAGACCATTGTTTACAAACCAGTGAACATGAGGGAAACACACATACACACACACACACACACACACACACACACACACACACACACACACACGATGGGTTTCCTAAGATTCTGTCAACCTAATCCAGTTACAAGGTTTTGGTCAGTCCGGATCTAAGACACTTGCCCAGTGTGTCACGTGGGTAGAATCCAAAACTACACAGCTGGGAACTTCTTAACCATATAGCTGTGTATATGAATATTTGTAAAATATGACAAATTTTATTGCTGTGCTAAATTCTTATTTCTTTATTGCCCACAAGGGGCTAAACGTAGAGGGGGACAAACAAGGACAGACAAAGGGATTAAGTCGATTACATCGACCCCAGTGTGTAACTGGTACCTAATTTATTGACCCTGAAAGGATGAAAGGCAAAGTCGACCTTGGTGGAATTTGAACTCAGAACGTAATGGCAGACAAAATACCGCTAAGCATTTCGCCTGGCGTGCTAATGTTTCTGCCAGCTCATCGCCTTGCTGTGCTAAATTCTATTAACTAAATTCTGGGTCATGTAACTGCTGCTGGTATATCTGGAGTACATCTACTGTTGCACTATCCCTTGTCTATCATGGACACATGGTAAAAGAGGTCTCATTTGTATTGGTGGGGGTGAGACAATTTTTGTAATAGAAAGTTTGTTGAAATAGAAATGATAATAAGAAAAGACAAAAGAAAGAATTGATAAAAGAAATTCACAGCAACTATCTTATCAAAAAAAAAAAAAAGAAATCAACAACTACAAACAAAAGACTAAAAAAAAAACCCCTAATGCTGTTTTGTATTTGGCATGTGAAGTGAAGTAGAGATAAATTAATGATGAGTCACATCTATGCCTCAGTTAATTAATATTAATTACTTCTCGGTACAAGGACATGTTTCTTTTTCTTTTGGTTGTCATGTCTGTTGTCACTGGTTCTGTTTTACTAACCAAGGAAAATAAAGTCAACCTGTCATGATCCATCATAGTCATTATCATTTTCACATCTATTGCTCTAACTTCTGCTTTATCGTTTCGTCCAAGGAGCTGAAATCCTGATATTCAAACTCTCTATTTGTCTTTGTTTTTGGCATGTACTCTTCCATGGCTATCTTCCACTGTTTTCACTCAGTTCACTGCCATCAATTATTACATTCATACCATCACAATCAGGACTGGATTTAAACCAACTTCGGTGGGCCCCTTATACACAAGAATTAAAATCTTAGAAAATTACCAAATTCAAATAATGGAATTTGATGAGTTAGCAGAGAAAGTTTAAATAAATGACTGACACTTGACAACTGGTGTGTTTATGTCCCTGTAACTTAGCGGTTTGCCAAAAGAGACCAATAGAATAAGTACTGGGGTTGATTTGTTTGACAAAAAAATTCTAGGCAGTGCCCCAGCATGGCCACAGTATAGTGACTGAAACAAGTAAAAGATAAGATTAAAGATGGCAGGTGTATTAAGATAATGATGGTCTTGTCAGCAGCAACCTGGAATTGGTGAGGATTGTGATTCTAAAACAGAAGTCATTAATTTTCGATTCTTTGCAAGTTTGCCTAATTAAAATGTCATACTCACCCAACTGATTAAATAAATAATATTACATCTGAATATATTTCATTTCAGGTTAGTTGTCCGTACTGCTTCAACTGGGTGTAGACATCATTTACGCAAGATGTCTAGCATTGTGGAAAAAGTTGGTAAACAACACCCACGTATAGCTGTGTGCCAGTTAACATCGTCTGCGGATAAAGAAGAGAACTTTTCTGTTTGCAGATCGCTTATTGAGAAGGCCAAATCTCAAGGAGTACAGGTAGGTGTATGAAAGCATTATGTAACTATTTGAATATAGATGTTGTCTTAAAACCACAGTTGCTTTTCTTCTCCAATGGCTAAAGAACAAAGTAGGTGCAGGCATAGCTGTGGGATTGAGAAGTTCACTTTGTGACTTGATGGTTTTGGGTTTAGTTGCTCAGTCCCATTGTGTGATACCTTGGGCAAATGCCTTCTACTACAGCTCCAAACTGACTGATGCCTTGTGAGTGAATTTTGTAGATGGAAACTGAAAGAAGCCATCACCATTGTCATTGTTTAATGTCCGCTTTCTATGCTGGCGCAGGTTGGACAGTTTGACTGAGAACTGGCAAGCCAGAAGGCTGCACCAAGTTCCAATCTGATCTGGTAAGGTTTCTACAGCTGGATGCCCTGACACCAAGCACTCTGAGAGTGTAGCGGGTGCTTTTTACATGCCACTGGCATGTACATACGTGCGTACGTATGTATATATGTATGTATGTATTTGTGTGTCTTTCCTTGTCTTGTGATAATTGTAAATGAGTATCACTGTCATACAAGCAGTGTCATTCATTTCCAATACACCATGAGAACATGTCTGCCCTTGGGAAAATATTACCCTGCTTGGAAACAGGTGAGTGTTGGCAACTGGAAGAGTACCTGTCTCAAATTCCTTCCAATCCATGCAAGCATGGAAAAGTGCACATCGAATGATGATGATGATGATATGTAGATTAACAACTAGGTATGAACTTTAAAATGCTGAACTTTCAGAATAACTGATGAGAGACAAAATATTTAACCTGCTGAAGCCTTCTAACTCGTTAACCCACATAAGTTTTGATTGATTGATTTAATATTTCTTGATATTTCAGATGGTATTTTTACCAGAATGTTTTGATTATATTGGAGAATCCATAAAGCAGTCTTTGGAACAATCTGAGAGTCTTGATGGTCATTTAGTATCTAAATACAAGGGTGTTGCTAAAGAACTACAAATATGGTTGTCGTTGGGTGGATTTCATCAAAAAGTACGTATATATTTGCTCGTTATTTCTTTTCTCTTTTCTTAAATTAAAATTATACTTTTGTTAAAATGTTTATACCTGCTATTAGTTTGCAGTATCATAGAATGCTCTTTGACTAAATTACCTAAGGTGTCTTTATAAAGGACTTAATAATAGGATAGAAACTGTCAATTCTTTAGGTAAATAAGCCAGAACATTAACTGATCAGCTTGGTGTTTGAAATGTGATAAACTGTCATGAGATTTGAAATCAAAACCATGACATCAGTAATCTTGTTCCTAGAAGACCCGGCAAGCTAAGTGAGACCAAAACCCAAGGCCTCTGCCAGGGATGTAGCCAGCCTACTTATGTGTACCTTCCTTCATTGGACACTAAATTCCGCTTGCGAAGACCTGTTGAGGCAAGTGAAATCGAAATCGAACTAAATTCGGTGACTGGCCCCCATGCCAACATCTCCTTCATTGGAACTAAACTCGGCTTGCGAGCGAAAGCGAAATCGTGACGGCACCACTGTTCCAGTGTGATCGTTACTAGCGTCACCTTCCTGGCACTTGTGCCGGTGGCTTGTGAAAAGTCATTTGAGCGAGATCATTGCCAGTGCCGCTGGACTGGCTCCTGTGCAGGTGGCACGTAAAATACATCATTTTGAGTGTGGCCGTTGCCAGTACCGCCTGACTGGCCTTCGTGCCGGTGGCATGTAAAAGCACCCACTACACTCTCGGAGTGATTGGCATTAGGAAGGGCATCCAACTGCAGAAACATTGCCAGATCAGATTGGAGCCTTGTGTAGCCATCTGGATCAGTTAAATCGTCCAACCCATGCTAGCATGGAAAGCGGACGTTAAACGTTGATGATGATGATTGTACTGGTATCATTAGATATTTAAATAGAATTTTGCAAACGGCTTCATTAAAGTAATCAATCTATCATTGGGTTTTAGATTTTGTTAATTTTCTGAGAGTGAAAGAGAGAAAGAATGAATGAATACATATATGCATGCATTATGTATGCATGTATGTATGAATGAAAACATACATCATACATGTATGTGCAAATGCATATGTGCATGTGCAAATGAAGATATGCATTATGGTATATATGCGTGCAGGTAGGCATTGCATGGATAGATGGATTCTAAGTTGGAACTAAATCAGTCAGAATGGTTAGAACATTGGATGAATTGATTTGTATTCTGGTTCCTTGCATTTTATGTTCAAATGCTGAAGAGGTCAACTTTGTCTTTCATCCGTCTATGGGTCAGTAAGTGAAGTACCAGTCTAGGGTAGTGGATTGGTGGAATTGTTGAGTGTTAAACCAGGTAGGTTCCTTGCAGTATGTGTTTCAGCTCTCTTGATTCTGAGTTCAAATCCTATTATGGCCTGCGTACTCCATTTATCACCATCACCTGGTCTTTGGGTGCCTTGAGCAGAGTTTCGTCATCATCGTCGTTTAACGTCCACTTTCCATGCTGGCATGGGTTTGACGGTTTGATTGAGGGCTGGTGAGCCAGAAGGCTGCACCAGGCTCCAATCCAATCTGGCAATAGTTTGCTCTATTGAAAGCACTGTCTGGTTTGAGGATACCTTCTTCATGGCCACCAGTTTTAAAGAACCAATAAAGGGTCATTCGTTCTCCCTGACTATGTGATAACAGTAATAATTATTTGCAGTCAGTCATAGCGACTACAACTGTTCATGGTTTTGGCATGACTTGATAAGCTTTCTTCATATGGCTTTTTTTTTCTTTTTTTTTTCTTACTTGAGTTTGCCATTTATTATGTTCAATTCCTTTTTGCTGTTTTGTAGAAACGAAGACAAACTTGACATTATCAGATTTATCATTTTTACTTTCAGAACACGGACCAATTTGTGAAAAATACACATATTATTATCAACAGTGATGGCCATGTTGTTACAACCTATGAAAAAATCCATATGTTTGATGCAGACATCAAAGGCTTGAGTTTACATGAGAGTGATTATACAACACCTGGCAAATGTATTAAACCCCCTGTAGTGACACCTGTTGGAAAAGTTGGCTTAGGGATTGTATCCTTTTGCTGTTGAAAGTATAATGATATCTGTTAGGCAGCTGCTGATGGGTTGAACTTGTTTTTTGGTTCATGGTGATTTGACTTATTAAACTTGGGTAATAATTAATGGTCTCTAGTTTTGAGAGGCTCTGTGATATATGCGGTCAATATGTGTACTCATATATAAACACACTCAGAAACAAATTATTTCAGACCCCTTTGTGATATTTCCACCACCCTGCACTTTTGTTCCGCTGATCATTGAATACTGAACTGACAAACTGCATCACTTGTGGCTTGTGTAGGACATAAAAAGTATATTGCTACCCAAGCAGTGTTAATGCATGCTTTCACACATGCACATACCTGTGCATGCACGTGCATGTACCTGTGCATGCACATGCACACATGTAACAGACGTATGCATACAGCATGCATAGTGGTTTCTGGTTTAGTCCTACTGTGCAACGTCTTGGGTGACTTCTACAATAGGTTTGGGCTGACCAACACTTTTTGAGTGGATTTGATTTGCAGAAACAGAAGTTTATCATACGCGTAGATGTGTGTGTGTGTGTTTGTCATTTTGTTTGGACATTGTGCAATAGTTTTCAACATGTGTCACTGTCGTATAAATAGCATCATTAAAAAGCTGAACTAAAAAAAAATATATTTAGCAAGGCGTAGGAGTGGCTGTGTGGTAAGTAGCTTGCTTACGAACCACATGGTTCCGGGTTCAGTCCCACTGCGTGGCCCCTTGGGCAAGTGTCTTCTACTATAGCCTTGGGCCGATCAAAGCCATGTGAGTGGATTTGGTAGACGGAAACTGAAAGAAGCCCGTCATATATATATATATATATATATATATATATATATATATATATATATATATATATATATATATACACATACATATATATATATATATATATATATATATGTGTGTGTGTGTGTGTGTGTGTGTGTGTATATGTTTGTGTGTTTGTCCCCCCAACATCGCTTGACAACCGATGCTGGTGTGTTTACGTCCCCGTAACCTAGCGGTTCGGCAAAAGAAACCTATAGAATAAGTACTAGGCGTACAAAGAATAAGTCCTGGGGTCGATTTGTTCGACTAAAGGCGGTGCTCCAGCATGGCTGCAGTCAAATGACTGAAACAAGTAAAAGAGTAAAAGGGAAAATACATTTAAGAACTAACGTTGTATTGACTCTTTCAGCTAGCATGGGAGACAACTCTGGATATATATATAGTTTAACCTTAGAACCTTGTGATAGCCGTTACCGTACTTACCGAAGTAGTAATGAATCACTAGGTAAATATACATAATAACAGATACTTGTCGCCTTAGAAGTAATGTTGCTATGTGCTGAGTGGTTAGTGTAGTAAGTGGAGTAAATACGGTTATTCTAGCAGTGTACAAATGTACGCAGGTAGAAACCCGCTCCACCTATACTAACATAGATAAAAATAAAAATAATAAAATTCATGATTTCTTGATTTTGTTGAAAGAGTCAGTGCTTGAGCAAAACACTCGGTACCCACTGTAAAGTGGTTGGCATTAGGAACGACATCCAGCCATAGAAGCCGTTCCAAAACTGACATTGGAGCTTGATGCAGCCCTGTTGCTCTCCCGGTTCTGTCAAACCGTGCAACCCATGCCAAAATGGAAAGTGGACTTTATCAAATGTAATGCTTATTTATTCACATTGTTTTGAATTAATTATGCATTATCTTGTAGTTTAAAGATTTCAATGTGTCTTTGTTTATTTTCAGAATGGCCTTGTAGGGTGGGTATGAGAAGCCAGATTTGACTAGTTTGAACATAAAATTGATAGAATATTTGGGCTGGATATGGCCATTTTAAATGTTAAATGGTTAAAGGATGATGATGAACCTCAAGACCCTAAACTAATTCTAATTCTATTTTTCCTTGATTCTTTTGAGTGTTATGATTTACGTTTCCCAGAATTAGCTTTGATTTTGGCCAGACAAGGTGCAGAATTATTAACTTATCCTTCTGCTTTCATGGAACCAACTGGTATTGCTCATTGGGAAGTAAGCATCATTAACCCTTTTCTTACCTTATTTCTGTTAGAATACGCTGCCTTTGTTTCAATTCATTTTGAAAATAATAAAGAATTTAGTCAAATAACTTTGTCGTTATTAATCTGTTGTTTGGAACATAAATTTTTAAAGGATGGTTTTAATTTAGATCACTTTAAAACAGGATGTTTGTATCATAGAATCAGGTGTGGTTGTAGGTGGACTGGTATCAAAAGGGTTAAAGAAGGTAGAAAACATTGCCAAGGTGCTGTAATTCACTGCTTTGTTCTGTAAAATTTTTGTGAAATTAAAATCGTTAAAAATGTGACTTAGTGAGAGGACTTTGGTAGGACTTTTGGAGACTGGTGGGAGAAAAGAAGCATAGAGCCCTAACTTGTGGTTACTAAAGTAGGAAGCAGTTCATCAAAATGTTGAGTTTTCCTCAGACAAGGGACCTTGTCTGAATGCCTACAACAGAGTGGACTTCACTAAAATCACACAAGTCCCAAGGAGTGATGTTAAACAAGACAAGAGCTTATGTCTGCTACTCAAGGACAGGTGCACTCTACTCAGTAGGCTTCCACACTGATTCTGTCTATTCAATTTCATTCATAAGTTTTGGGTTCACCTGTGCTTGTATTAGAAGACATTTGTCGGAGGTATAAAGGGATAAATGTTGTGAAGTGGACTTAACAATGCCAGCAATTTCATTGATAAAAAACTATTTTTTGGCTTGCACAGCTCTATTCAGTTTCTCCCAAAAGCTACTGAAATAGCTCAACATTATATCAAAGAGTAGAAAACAGGCGTCCTTCAGTTTTTTGTTTTTTTGTTGGAGAGACTCCTTGTAATTTGTAACATTGAAGTTGTATCAGACAAAAGAAAAAATATATCTGATCTTAGTACAACCAAAACTGAAACAAGGTGACTAATGAGAATCAATAATTGAACATGTAAGGCTCAATTTACTCAGATCTTAAATTTTGTATATTTCTGAAGGGCTGAGTTGTTGTTTCTCAGCATTTAACTCACCTTACCTAAGATTTTATACTCTCATTTAACACCTGTCTTCCATGCTGGCATGATTTGTATGTTTTGATAACATTTGGTGGGTCTGAGGACTGCATCATACTCCAGTGTTTGCTTCACTTGGTTCCTATGACTGTTCATTATCTAGCCATCTGGTTCCTCCAGCCTCACAGTTGCCCTTCATAATGCCGACCACTTTACAGAGAGTGCTTGATGCATTTTTTTTTGTGGCACCAGCACTAGTGAGGTCACTTTGCAGCTTGCAAGACTAAAACCCCTTGACAATTGGGGTGCACTATTGAGGGAGGTGGTTATATGCTAGGAGAGGGCAGATGTAAATAAAGTTACAATGTAATTGTAATGCATTTTCTTTTCTTTGGAACACATTATTCTTGTTCTTGCCGTCCACTTTCAGAAATTTTGTATTCTAAATTTTTTTTTATTGCTTTGTATGTGTGTATTCAGGGTATGGAGCAAAAAAGTCTCCCAGAGTTACCATTCTTGATAAATGTTCAACAGCAGATTTGGATCATTTTTAAAACGGGGGCCACATTTTTCATTAACGAAACACTTTGAAACTTGGAACACTGGTAGAATGTGTCATATAAAACATCTTTTCTTTTAGTCTTCTTAAAAAAAAAAGAAATCCCTAAGTTATTCCATGTTAAAGTTGTCGTATTTCTGTAATTTCAACCAATCACTGACGTCCATTCAGCCGATATACAATAAATGCCGACTACATAAACAAATGATTCTGAAACAATTCTATCGGTGATAGGGTTAGGGTTAGGGTAAAACAGCAAATTTAAAAAGAAAAAAGCAAAACGAAGCTATGGAAATTAAATACGCTTTACACCGCTTAATCAGCCAAAGGAGTAAATGTAAACAACTGAATACTTGTCAGTGATTGGTTGAAATTATCGAAATAAGACAATTTTTTACATGAAATAAATTCGAATACAAAAATATTTTTCTGTTCTATAACACAAAATAGATAAGTATACGAAGTTTGAAAGCCTTTCGGTACCAAAAACACTACGTAAAACATTAATGAAAAATGTGGCCCCTGTTTTAAAAAAGATCCGCAGATTTTTCTGCTGTACCTTGTATGTGTGTGTCTGAATATATATCTACATACTGTATTCTGTAATATGTTTTGCTTATATTTCCAGTCATTACTTCGGAGCCGTGCCATTGAAAGCCAGTGCTATGTTATAGCAGCTGCACAAGTTGGCCGACATAATAAGAAACGCTCATCGTATGGACATGCAATGGTGAGAAAAAGATGCAAAAAAAGTATTTCTATAATTACAGTCATATACTGCCATTTTGTATTTTGTATCATCATCATCATTTAAGGTGTTTTCCATGCTGGTGATTTTACAGTAGCTGGCCAGACGGAGAGCTGCACCAGGTTCCAACTGTCTGTTTTGGCAAGGGTTCTATGACTGGATGCCTTTCCTAACATCAACCACTTTATAGAGTATATTGGATGCTTTTTACATGGCACCAGCTTGGGTGTTTTATATGTGGCCCCAGCATGGGTGCTTTTTTATGTGGCACCAGCATGGGCATGGCACCATCTCTTAGTGAAATGGCTGATTTGTTAAGGACATTTTGCCACAGATCAGAAAATATATCTTGGGCAATATTATTTTAAAAGGGATAAAGAGACTTTAAAACACTGCAGTAATTCCTTGATCTGGTTATTTTTTTTCTCCATCATGCTACTCACTTATTTACAACACACACACACACATTGTTTACATCATAAAAATTTAGAAACTTCAAGAAACGTGAAATAATTCATTTTTACTGGTGGGATTTGAAGTAGATAAAGCTATGAATGACAGTGTTTAAATATTGGTTTAAAAATCCTTTTTGATAAAAAGAAATCAAAGGCTGTCCATGCTAGAATATCTGTTATATTTACAAGCAGCCTTCAAAGTTTTCTACCCAAGTGTTTTGTAGCCCTATATTTACATGCTGTGGAGGTGCAATGGCCCAGTGGTTAGGGCAGCGGACTCGTGGTCGGAGGATCGCGGTTTCGATTCCCAGACTGGGCGTTGTGTGTGTTTATTGAGCGAAAACACCTAAAGCTCCACGAGGCTCTGGCAGGGGGTGGTGGTGACCCCTGTTGCACTCTTTCACCCCAACTTTCTCTCACTCTTTCTTCCTGTTCCTTGAGTAATGCTGCGATGGACTGGCGTCCCGTCCAGCTGGGGGGAACACATACACCATAGAAACCGGGAAACTGGGCCCATGAGCCTGGATAGGCTTTAAAAGGGCGATATTTATTTTTTATTTATTATATTTACATGCTATTACTTATAGCTTTTTGTATGAAGACCTTCTGCCTATTTCCATCATTATAAGGGAAAGGCACTTGCACTTTGCAGGACATTGCTGGCAAGAGATCTACTGCTATGGATGCCAAAGCATGGCCGTACTCGAGCAGGTTGTCTGAACACAACCTATGTAGGTCAACTCACAATAAACACTAGATGCCTCTCCAGAGACCTCCCTCAACTAATGATGGATTGAGATGGAAAGCATGCATGGGTTAAAAATGGTCAAGCAAACTTGACCAGATGATGACGTTGATGATAATTTGTAGCTTTATCAACTTAGAGTTCCACTCTTTCAAAACAATCTATTTCTTAGCTTTGTCTAGAAAATGTCTTTGGTAGAATTGGAATGGCACAGTTTTGATTAATTGTATGCTATTATTAATATATTGAAAGGTGTCAGATATTCAAAAGGAATCCATCGAGTTAACTGATTCATCAACCTATAGTGGACAAAAAAAAAAAGAAAAAGAAGACTTTGTTATATTATGCACCCACCCACCCCACTTTCTTCTGTTTTTCGCTATTCAGCATCACTGACTTGTTAACTGCATTCCACTTCTGTTTGAACCCACCTCTTCCAGTCATCACTCTTCTTCATACCACCTATATTACTCATTTTATCTTTCATAAACTACATAATAATGAAATTATTGTTTATAGTGCTCAGGTGCACTACAATTTATCAAAGGTGCATGTACAGTGCATAGAATTATGTACAAATATCAGGAAAGTGATCTATATATGAGTCATGATATGCATGTGTGCATACATATGGCAGGCGGGGTTCCATAACTTCATCATTTTTTAATCTCAAAGCCTATTCTTTTCTGCACTCACTGTCATGTGATATTTTTGTACATCTCCATATTTTCAACAGGTAATTGATCCATGGGGAAGCATTATTGCTGAATGTAGTAAAGGAATAGGGCTATGTACTGCAGAAATCAATATGGATTTATTACATGATGTCCGATTAGAGATGCCTGTTTGGCACCACAGACGTAATGACCTCTACAATCAAATATATTCTTTCTCCACTGGTAAGAATTTTTATCTTTGCCAAATTGTCTGAGGAACAGTTCTGTCTCACCGTTCCATTACTGTCATCACTAATTGTCATCATTTTATGTCTGCTTTCTGTGGTGGCATGGTTGGAAGGGTTATCATAGTCTTGGAGCCTGGTGCAGCCACTGGCTCTCCAGACCTCAGTCAAACTGTCCAACCCATGCCAACATGGAAAATGGACATTAAACGATGATGATGATGATGATGAATGCACTACTAAATAGGCCAGAGGACCACATGTTGTATGTTCTATTTCAACATAGTTTCTACTGCTGGAAGCCATTCTAACACAAGCCCCTCTCTAGATTATACTGGGTGCATAGTTTCAGGTTCAATCCCAGTCTGTGGCACCTTGGGCAAGTGTCTTTTACTATAACTTTAGGCTGACCAAAGTCTTGTGAGTCGATTTGGGAGATGGAAACTGAAAGAAGTTTGTGTATGTGTGTATTTATATATATATATCTCCAACCATAGAAGTCATGCCTTACCAACTCCTGTCAAACTGTCCAACCCATGCCAGCATGGAAAATTGATGTTAAATGGTGATGGTGATTATATATATATATATATATATATATATATATATATATATATATATATATATATATATATGTGTGTGTGTGTATGTATATAAATGTTCAGTTTACAAGGAAAGATCAAGAAGAATAATTACAAGGTACCCAAATGTCACATAAGCGCCTAAGGAATTAGTAATCACACTTGCGTGGGAGTTAATTCTGAGAAGTGAGACTTGTTTTGCAGAACATAAGAATAATGGAAAATGGAGACAAACACTCAAGATGTTGTTTAAATCATTTATATCACCATATCACCGACATATGTTTCAACAGATGCATTAAAATAAATCTGAGAGGAAGAATAATGTGGAAAAAGGCATCAATCTCATCGGGGTAGCTATGTGGTTAAGAAGCCTCTTCCAAATCATTGGTCTTGGGTTCTGTCCCATTGCAAGGCACCTTTGGCAAGTGTCTTCTATTATAGTCTTGTGCCAACTAAAGCTTTGTGAGTGGATTTGGTAGATGGAAACTGAAAGAAACTCATGTATATCTGTATGTATGTGTGGTGTGGTAATAGTATCTTCTTGCCTTGGTATCACGTGATAGTTATACATGAGCATCAATATCAGACAAGCAACATCCTTTGTTTCCCATCTTCAATGGAAACATGTCTGTTCAGGGCCAAATATTACCTTTGTTGGAAGCAGGTGAGGGTTAGTGGTAGGAAGGGCATCCATCTGTAGAAAATCTGCCTCAACAAATTCAATCTATCCCATGTTAACATGGAGAAGCGGATGATAAAATGATGATGATTGTTAATATCACCAGCGGTGAGCTGGCAGAATCGTTAGCATGCCAGTTGAAATGCTTAGTGGTATTTTGCCTGTCGTTATGTTCTGAGTTCAAATTCTGCCGAGGTTGACTTTGCCTTTCATCCTTACGGGGTTGATGAATTAAGTACCAGTTGTGTACTGGGGTCGATCTAATCACTGCCCGCACCCACCTCCACAAAAATTTCGAGCCTTGTGCCTAGAGTAGAAAAAAAATCTCTCTTGTTTCTTGATTGCTTCCCCTTGCACTCCCCCTCTCTACTTATATTTTCTCCTCTTTATCTTTTTCCTCTCTTTTGACTCTTTCTCTCTCTTCTCTCTCTCATCTTTTCTTTCTACCTTTTCTAATCTCTCTTTCTCTCTATATGCCTTTCTTTTCTCAGGCTTCTCTCACATCTTGAACCCTGACCTTCCTTGCACCACAGTGAGTGTATACCAACATTGACACTAGAACAACTACTCAAGGACAATCCTAGTGTTGCACAGTAATCCTTCAACTATCGTGGATTTTACATCCCAAAACCTTCCACAGAAATAATTAAAATCTATAAAAATATAAATAGCTATCAGCCACAGAAACCCAGATATACTGAGGAGTCCGCAGTATAAATTTACATATATTAACCAGAAAAATCCACGATGTACTGAATGCGCGATAGGTGAGGGATTACTGTATATTCAATCAGGTTGATTTGATTGATAACCTCACAACCTGGGCCATAGTGTAGATAGAGTTACAACTATAAGCTTAACCAGTGTACAATTCCGACACTGCTGCAACGATGATGACAACAACCTATACCTCAGATTTTGTTTTCTTTTTACCTTTTCTTATTTTTTTCCTCTCTGTGAGACAGTGCTCACTTTCAGTTGTATGGCATGCAAGGGATGAAGAAAATAAATCTTCTTGTGGATAGGTAACATTCACAGGTAACTTTACTGTATGATCTGGTACCTGTTCCTTGTAGCTAAATATGTATAGAGGGTGTTTCCTGATACCCCTTCATCATCTTCTCTGTTTTTCCAACTGGAATAGCCATGTACCCCTTCTACTGCAAGACACCTGTTTCTGTCTTTCTAACATACTCTAACCTCTCATCACCTGGCAGAAAGCCACCTCCCTCAATACTAAACCCTCATCCCACCTTCAGTTGAGTGAGGTGTCTTGTCTTGTGGTGATCTTGCTAGTGCTGGTGCCATGAAAAAACACCCACTATACTTTGCAAAGAGGCTTGCATTAGGAACAGCATCCAGCTGTAGAAACCATACCAAAGCAGACGTCTGGGGCTTGGTACAGTCTGTTGGCTTCTTGGCTCCTGTCAAACCATCCAACACATGTCAGCATGGAAAATGGCTGTTAAATGATGATGAAGTACATAGAATAATGGCCTGTCCAAAATCATAAAAACAATAGAGTGCAATTTTGTGTCAGTATTGTATCTTCAAATTTTTGTAACTGTTGTCTTGCTTACTATGGTACCTTATTCAATGTGCTTCAGTTTAAACAACCTTTTGATCACAGTAAATGCATTTAGTTTCAATGAAAAAAGAAAAAAAAATATTTCAAAAATTTATTTCATGGAAATGTTTGGGTTTGTATCCCTATCCAAGCCAGGGGAGGAAATGGCCATAAAATTGCAAAAATAAAAAGTGTCACTGAATACAGGCATGGCTGTGTAATGAAGAAGCTTGCTTTGTGACTGTGTAGTATCAGATTCAGTTCCAAAGCATGAGACCTTGGACAAGTGTCTTCTACTATAATCCTGAGTTAACCAATGATTTGTAAGTGAGTTTTGGGAGATGGAAGCTGTGTGAAAGCCAATTGTGTGTGTGTGTCTGCGTGTATAGATGTGTCTGTTTGTCACCCATCCCCACCATTCAAGAACCGATGTTGGTTTGTTTATATTCTTGTAACTTAGTGTTTCAGCAAAAAGACAAATAGCATGAGTACCAAGTTTAAGATATGTCCTGGGATCAATTTGTTTGACTAAAACCTTTCAAGGTGGTGCCCCAGCATGGCCACAGTCCAATGGATGAAACAAGTAAAAGCTAAAATATAATAAATGTATTGTAGGCGGAGGTTGTTATGATGTTAGGACAAATTAATGAAATGGCAGAAATGGCCAGGTTTTCGTGGTAAATGAGGTTGTTTTTCATTAGTTGACTGAAATAATCTTAAATTTCCTTTTGTTTTTCACTAGAAAATACCACTGTAGATGAACAGGAAACATATAAATTTGGTCACATTGATATTCCTTCAACACAAGTGTTTCTTAATACACCATTTTCTTTTGCATTTGTCAACATCAAACCTGTATTACCTGGACGTATCCTTTATTGTAAATAATTGCTTGTCTATTTTCTTTTATCTTGTTATTGTAACCACTACAAATTTTTAATGATTTAGTCCTGTGAAAGACAAGCGGAGTACAGAGTTACCCCTTAGTCACCATTATGCCCAGCTCAGCTCAGGATGGCAGTACTTGTCAAGGGCCATGGAGGAGATTCGATACCTCTATCCCCTAGACATGTGTCTCACAGGTTCCCTGATGTCACATGAACCAGTTACTTTAGTATGAAACCTCTACTTCTCATACATCTAACTGGCATATGGCTAACCTGCTTTAATTTCTGTTCCAATGTTCAAGTTATTTTCTTAACTTTTACTGAAGATGTTTTAATTTGTCCAAAACCAGTTGTTTCTAGTTTCTCTGAGGTAAGCGATGAGCATACATCTGATTTATGGTGTACAGCACGCAAAGTCGGTGATGTAGTCAAGAAACATTTTAATGGAACTTCTCTGACTTTTGCTATTCAAGATGGCCTAGAAGCAGGACAAAGTGTTAAGGTAAGAGTAATTGGTTTTTAAATTTTTTAATTTTATTTAACATATCTCATCGAGTGGATTCTATCATACAAGTTCTCTAGTGTCGGTAGCACAATAAAATGCATCCAGTACATACTATAAAGTGGTTGGTAATAACAATGGTATCTACTTGGAGGAACCATATCAAAAATTGGAATGTATGAAGGAAATATGGTTTCAGCAAGTAATAGCACATGATACAGTGTTTGTGTGCATCCTTGTTATGACATAATGTGATGATTGTAAGCAAACATCATCATCATCCTCATCATCATATAAGCTATGTTGTTTGTTTCCAGTCTGCCTTGAAAAGCATGTTTGACCATGGGGAAATATTACCTTGCTTGGAAATAGATAAGAGTTGGCAACAGGAAGAGCATCTAACTGTAGAAAAAACTGCCTCAACAAATTCTGCCTGATCCATGCAAGCATGGAAAAGTGGACATTAAACCATAGTGATGATAGTTAACTTTTCAGTCTAGTTGTAGACCTGTGATAGTGGTGTAATGAAATACACCTAGTCCTGGTTTTTCTCAACTTGTGTGTGACAAGTGATAGAAGACCATGGTGAGTAATGAAAGACTATGGTGAGTGATGAAATGAAGGACTGTGATAAAAGGTGAGATGGTGACATGCTGTGGATAATGCTGTTTATAATAATCTGTCTGAAATAGTGGTTGCTGGAATGCCTTTGATGGTCTGATCTGTCAAAGCCAAGCTAGTGCTAAACAACAAGGATTTTTAAAGAAAAGTGCCTCATTCAGGAAGTTGCATTATAAACTTTACCCTCCATGTACAGGCATGGCTATGTGGTTAAGAAACATGCTTCTCAACCAAATAGTTTCTGGTTGAGTATTGCTGTACAATATCTTCTCCTAAAGCCCTGGGCCAACCAAAAGCTTTGTTAGTGGTTTTGGTAGACGGAATCTAAAAGAAACCCATTGTGTGTATGTGAAAGAGAGGGGGAGTGAATGTAATAATAAATTAAATAAATGACGAGGTAACAGGAATAATGTAATTGATGTCATTAACTTACATCTATTTCTGCTATAAGGTGAAGCATCTGCACTTATCTCTGAGCGCACTGTATCTTATAGCAGAAACAACTGTAAGCTAAGGAAGTTGGTTGCATAATTCCTGTTTTCTTGTCATTTATGCAATTTCTTAGTATGCTCAATATGCAACTAATACTTTATTGTGAAGCATATGTATATTGAGTCCCAACACCATGTTATTAGTATTGCTATACCTAAGTGACATCTTATATATATATATATATATATATAATCATCATCCTCATCATTTAACGTCCACTTTCTATGCTGGCATGGGTTGGACAGGAGCTGACAATTAGATGTATATGTGTACCTGTGTCTTGACATCATATAATGATTTAAAATGAGCATTACTGTGATATAAGTGATTTAGTCTTCTGTAAAAAAAATACATGTCTGGCCAGAGGATATACTAACTTGCATGTAAGCAGGTGAGGGTTAGTGACAAGAAGAGCAGTTGGCCATAGAAAATCTACCTTAACAAATTCTGTCTGATCTGTGCAAACATGAAAAAGTGAACATTAAATGATGATCTCTGTCTCATTCCAATATGCTTTTATAGCTTATGAGCAATTTTTTTTTTTACTGGTTGAAAAAAATGAAAATAATTATATATTTTTTTGTTGACCCTTTAGCATTTAAACAAACTATATCCAGCCTAACCTTTCTGCCCGTTTTATGTTCAAACCAGCTAGATCTGGCTTCTCAGACTTATTCTACAGTGTCATTCTAACAATAAACAATTACATCATTGAAATCTCGAAGCTGTGAGATAATGCATAATTAATTCGTAAACAATGTAAATTAATAAGCATTACATTGGACAGAGTAATCTGAATGCGAAATGGTTAAATTTGATTTATCTGCATTGTTCAATGTGTTTTTTTCATGTCTAAAGAAATTATTTATACTTATATGTTAAATTTGTTGCAGCATGTTCACGTTCATGTAATTCCAAGATTTGCTGGTGATTTCTCAGAAAATGATGACATTTACAGAAAGGTAAATATTGATAATCTTTTGTTATCTCTGAGTATTTAGATATTTATTACTACTTATAATAATAATAATAATAATAATAATGCCAATACACACAGATAGAGAAATTAAGGTCAATAGGCCAGTTATAGTTGTCAGAGATCATCAAGAAAAACAAATGCTTTCTAATTGATGTATTAATACCAGCAGATGACAACGTTTCTCTAAAAGAAATGGAGAAACTTTCAAAATACAAAGATCTGGAAATAGAGGTAACTCGAATGTGGAGTCTAAAAACAGAAACAGTTCCTTTCATAACAGACGGATTAGGGATGATAAAAAATATTCAGACTAATGCATAACAAACACACCAAGACTAACAAATATATGTAACATACAGAAAATAGTACTACTAGGCACCGCACACATCTTACATAAAACAATAGGAACATCACAACAAACCACAGCACATATGGTATGGTTTTTACTTCTACTTTTTCATGCTAGTATGGGTTTTATGGGTTGTTACAGCTCATGTCAGTTCTTATTAAAGTTACTGCCCTCTTAGTGGGGTTGGAGACCATTTCTTATTTGCATGTTTTTCTTTTTTGTCATGGTTTCTGTGCTTAGATACCCTTCCTATTCCCAATCACTTTTGAGAGTGTATTCGATGCACTTTATCATGGCACCAGCAGTAGGGATGTTATCTTGACCTTGGCAAGACTAGAGAATCTTCTCTATCCGATGATGTCTCCAATCATTTGTTTACCAGCACCAGAGTGTTGTCTTGTTCAGAGCAAGACTAAACAGAGTGCTTTCTGTGTTGCTTCTGTACAGTTATTTCTTTCTTATTGGATGGAAATAGGATAATAGAATAGAATATACTGGAAGGAAGCAAATGAGGGAGTGATAGCTGTGTGACGATTGTTGTTAAGAAGACTGAATAGAAACAGTACAATGATGTGATGGGGAGAGGTAAAGGTAAGAGGGTGTAGTAGAAGTGGGAAATTGATGGGGAGAAAAACTGACTGAGGGAGAAGCAATGTGTATGAGAGAGAGAGTGATGGAGATCAGTGAGTGATAGAGGAGAAAGCAATGAGTGAAAGAGTGATGAGGAGTAGGATTTTAAATATGGACAGATGAAATCCATTGCCAACACTCATTGCATGTGTCATGATGGAAAAAGATAGTGATAATAGGGAGGTGCATTGATAGAAAAGGAGGTGAGTGACAGACGAGAAAGTGAAGAAGGGAGACGGTAAGTGTTAGATGGAGACTCAAAAAAATCTAATAGTCATGAGAGACCCAATTGTAGAGGTTATATATTCCAATTTCCAATGCTGCTGTTATCATCATTTTTATGTCCAATTTTCCATGAGTGTATGGGTCCAATTTTCCTTGGAACATCTGTCCACCTTCACTGCTATGTTATGGCTTGGAAGATTACAACAGACAGAAGGATGTTGAGAAGTATGTCCTGAAAGATAGTTACTGACACCACATCTGTACAAGTCTTGTACAGTTTTCACAAACCAGCTGTCTATACCTAGTGTTTTTTAGTGATTATCAGACTATAAAGCTTCAAATCCAGCCAAAAGAATTCTCCAGATTGACAAAAGCTAGATAGAGTGACTTATTGTTTGCTGAATGCTTCTCCTGTAGTTTCCTCACCAGGGCATTAGTGATACCCCTTTTTGGCACAAACATGAACTGCATCTCATCTAGACCAATCCATTTCCTAATCAGTTGTACAGAAACGCTTTAAGTAACAGTCATAATGTAATTTATTAGTTTGATGCATCTGTAGTTGTCTCTTTCCAGAGCATTTCCTTTCTCCTTGTAGAGGTTGATAATGATACTGCTCCACCAGTCATTGTAGATAGTGCCTTCCTTGTGCTTCCTAATTGACTGCGCATGTTCTACTTTAGATATTTTAAGCATCTCAGCAGCTTTCCCTGGTTCTTCATGTTTCCTTACATTCGTACCTTTGTATCTGCAAGGACAAATGTGCTACTATCATTCCATATACACACCTTTTGATACTAATACAGCTGCCTTTTCTATGTATTTTCATGCAGGATGATGTTATACATCAACCAAATCATACTTCTTTCATTTCTGTATGGCACAGGCATTGGTTTATGATTAAGAAGATCATTGGTTTCAGGTCCATCCTTAACAAATGAACAAGATTGTTCATTACTAACAGCACTTAGAACTTGCCGGACTTCTTTGTTTGGTCTACTTTATCTTCACAATACTTATGTCACCTTGATAACAGAAACTAACTGCAACTTGTGAACTGTTCTTATATCTAAATTCTCTGATTGATATGGTATAATCTAAAGTCCTGGTTTTCTATGAATCTTTTTGAGATCCCACTGCACTTGTTTGTTGTATAACTAAAGGTCAGTTCTGATTGAGCAGGCTTATGAAATACAATAAACAGTCAGTCAAACAACTTGGCATAACCCATGTATCTGTTATTCTATATATAGCATGTGTCCACTGTGTTCAGTACCATACTGCACACTCTGATATACTGTGATGAATTGCATAGAGTACAGTGCAATGCTCTGGACATGTATTCATCATCATCATCATCATCATCGTTTAACGTCCGCCTTCCATGCTAGCATGGGTTGGACGATTTGACTGAGGACTGGTGAAACCGGATGGCAACACCAGGCTCCAATCTAATTTGGCAGAGTTTCTACAGCTGGATGCCCTTCCTAACGCCAACCACTCAGAGAGTAAATATTTTTATATAGATAGATACATTCCAGTTAACATGTTCATCCTGGCATATAAACCATTTGTTGTGGTTCTTATAAATTCAATGCTGCATTTTGAATTGAAGTGGCCATTTTGGCCACTTCAATTGACACACGTGGGAAGAACTTGGGTCTTGAGGATTACAACTTGGATAAGTTTGGCAGAGCAGTTTGCATTCTATTTAGAATATGGCTCCACATACAATTGTGCAAGACTTCGGCTGAGTTCGATCAGTTGTCTGCTTCTCTTTTAGTTAGAGACCTACAGGGTTTTGTGTAATCTTTAACATTTGGATTACTCGCTCAAATTTGATGATTATTTATTCACTTTGTTTTGAATTAACCAGGCATGTAACTGTTTACTTTTAGAATGACATTGTAGGGTTGGTGTGAAGGACCAGATCTTACTAATTTGAACATAAAACGGGTAGAATATTTGGGCTAAATATATTCTTACTTTTTAAGCCTGTTTTGTTGTTTTTTTTTATGGCCTGTTCCTTTATATTTTTTTCTGCTATGTTGTCTAACATTGAACCTCTTTGCAAGTTACAGTCTAGATCTCTACACTAAACCATCTTTTATCACAGCGTAACTAATCTTCATATTACTCAGACATTAACCACATTGATTTCATTGGTCTTGGAGTGCCATCCCCACCCACCACACCTCTAAAAAAAAATATAATTCATCCACTTACATTATCAAGAAACTATCCGTCCCTGACACAGATTGTTGCAGTTCTCAAACTCAGAAGAATATTTCTGTATTTCTAAACTGTTCTCAGTGTAAACATACACCAAGAATTTGAATTAAGGACTACATTCCTTATTTGTTTTCTTTACCATTTGTGTAATTGGAGTTCCTGATCAAAGTAAAGCCAAATGAAACTCCATCTCCAGTTGACAGATGTAAATATTGAAATATTTCAGATTTGCAACTCAAACACCTGAAAACCTTACCTTTTGTGTAATTGAAGATGAAGCTTATGATACTGCTAGTTGTGTAATATGACCTTAACAAATGCCAATTACAATATCTCTGTTATCTCTGTTTTAAGTAGTTCTTTTTACAAATCTGCTATCCCTGTCTGCATAGCACATCTTCAGTGTACAGTTTCTGATAAACTTAACCTGAAATTGAGATGGGAGTTACCGTTTACATTTTTGCCACTACTCTGTTATCAGTGTACCAATGCATATTGTGCCATCATTCTTATCTAAGCCGAAGAATTTACATTTGTGTTATTTACTAGTAATCAAGTGCTCTTGCATTGGTTTTGTATAACTTGTGTGCACTTTAAAAGTTCTACTACTACTACTACTTTATCATCCACTGTGTTTATTCTGGCAAACACCAATTCAGTTCATGCTGAACTGAAACTGGAATTTAATTTAAAGTTGAAGCATGTTTCACTTATTGCTAATATCATTAGATAAAGTATGAAGTTACAAAGAAAATCAAGAGAATGAAAATGACAAGATTGTTTTGTTTTGTTTATTGGGTGATGATAGCTAGAATGGTCACTCAAAGCTTGCATCTATCGTGGCACTCCGTTGGTTACATCGACGAGGGTTTCAGTTGATCCGATCAACGGAACAGCCTCCTCGTGAAATTAACGTGCAAGTGGCGGACCACTCCACAGACATGTGTACCTTTAAGGTAGTTCTCAGGGAGATTCAGTGTTACAAGGCTGGCCCTTTGAAATACAGGTACAACAAAAAAACAGGAAGAAAGAGTTAGAGAAAGTTGTAGTGAAAGAGTAAAACAGGGTTCACCACTGCCCCCTGCTGGAGCCTCGTGGAGCTTCAGGTGTTTTTGCTCAATAAACACTCACAATGCCCGGTCTGGGAAACGAAACCGTGATCCGCTGACCTAACCACTGGACCATTGCACCTCCACTTACATCTATACTAGTGGTTCTCATGACCTTTGGGTACCTATATAAGATTTAGTTAATATGCAATGAATTAGTTATACTTCAACAATACACAAAATATTTTAATTTTTTTTATACAGTTCCTTATGATATTTAATTATAAAAATATAATGGGATTTTGTAAAACTTCAAATGGTTACAGGGATCCAGTAAAATAAAATGGGAGTCAAAGGGGATTCAGCAAAAAAAGGTTGAGAACCACTGAGCTATACTGTAGTTGTTAGTGTATATTATGTCATCTCATCTGTCAGGTCTAATGTCCAAAGGCATGGTTTTCCTTCAAACTCTTCCTTGTTGTTCACCATTCACAGTACCTTATCTTCTAGGATATATCATATCCATACAGTCATGACCATTATCTCCTGCATACATATATCATTAGAATTGCTTTTACAATTTGCTTGAACTTTTCAAATTGCATGATATAATTTTTTTTACATGAAATGAAAATAAATGTTCATATTTAATTTGCGTTATATATTTCTACACAGAGATGTATATGTGTGTATTTTTTTTTGTTTATAGCTGCAAGAAAAGCCTGTTCAAGGCAAAACATTAAAGCTTAGAACTAAGGAAGAAATGGAAGCAGAGGCCAGAGTACTTCGTACTTACTTTACGTAGGACATTTTAAACAGACCTGCCTACTAGAAGCATATAGGTAGGTTCTTATGTTAATACTTTAACAGTTTTCTGAGTAAGTGGAATGACTTTACAAGATTGTGTAAAGAGCATTATGTGGCAGAATAACATTTCTGGGATCATATTTCTTACAAGAAACTGTTTTGTTTCGAGTCAGCTTTCTCAATAATCAAATTATGAGAAACGTTTAGTGGAAGAACTCTAAATTAATGTGTCCTTAAAAAAGAAACTATAATGTAACATTTACTTTCTGAATTTTAGTGTAATCAATCAATAAGTAAGTTTCTGATTGAAATTTTAACTAAAAGCTCTGTGTACTTTAGCCATATATTAAATATTTGGTGCTTTCAATTCCATATTGTCTCTACTTCAAGCAGATTATTCTTTTGTTATACCATTTAAAGACCTTTTACATGAAAGTGAGTCTTTTACCATTGTGTAAAGGTTTCTACATTTTACTTACACAATGATCCAAAACTATTACTTTTAGTGTAGAAATACAATAGTTTATACTTTATTGGATCTATCAATACTGAAATGGCTGCTAATTTGACAATATTTTTTATCTTGGTTTTGATAGTTTTCTAAATATAAAAAGAAAAAGGTGTTTTTAAATTCTCTAAGTCAAACAAGAAAACAAAATCAATAAGTGTTGATTTCTGAATTTATTATAGTTTTCTTTCCTGTTGTATTATGAGAATATTGTCTCTGAATTTGCATATAAAAAGCTGAGGATCGGAAACAAGAGAACAAAAACAAAAGAAAAAAAAAGAACATGTTTATTGATGTAGGGAACTTATGGAATAGCAAATCTCAAGAGATCAGCTGCTTAAATCATCTTAAGATTAAAAAAAAAAAAGATGAATTTAAATAACTTTTGCCATAAGTTTAAAATTAATGATAAATAAACAATGTTTATATACAAAGGCCTGCAAAATCAACAGAAGCATTATTGAAGATTTAGAAAATAAATTGAAAAATTCTTTAACTTCTTGAATAGTGGTTTAAATGGGAAAAACTATATTTAAAATCTCTTCCCTTTCCAGGTTGCATGTACATAATGAACCTGTTATCAGTTTTTCATTTTTTGCTTCGCTAACCCATCTAACATGTCTCATTTAGTTCCTATTGCTATAAAACACTGACACAAATAAAACTCTTCCTTTCAGATTCGGTGAATTAATGGCATTTGTATCACATGAAATAAATGGTATTTAAAGAATGAGTTTATTTTTCATAGAGGAGAATTAGTGATGTCATATAGCCAGCAGCCAAAAATGTCTGACCATATGATTACAACCAGACTGTTTTAAATATCTTGCGACATGCATAGCTATTAAATGTATGGCCATTTTGTAATAAATATTTATCTGTCGATGTAAAAAAAGGAGCTGTATATTTACATCAAGACAAACATTTCCTGTCTTGTGAGGATTCCAACCAGTTCAAAGTAGACTTGCCAACCTTCAAGTAATTCCCACAAATTTATTAAGAGTTTGCTTTTTTTTTTCTTTTTAAATGCTTAATAATAAACACAGTACATGATGAAAACGATGATGATGATAATGATGATAATAATATGGAAAACTCATTAATAAATTAAAATTCCCTTTTATTGTTTTTCCTTCATAACACCAGATATGACGACATTATTTAAAAAGAAAAAATGTTCACTTTCAGGGGTGTTTTTTTTTTTTAATTTTTTAATTTTTTTATTTTGCCTAAATTTGTCTGAAATCATTTTTGTTTGCGCCTGCACAAATATAGGTTTCAGATAAAAATCAAAAGTTTTTATTTATTTAATTTTTTTTCCATTTCAATTTCATAAAGTAAATTGCAATACATTGATTTTGTTTGAATTTGTGGGCCATAGTCTGTTGCTTTAGAGGGACTTCATCAGAATATGTGTGTACAGGTATGTGTAATCTCAGCAAAATAACAAGGAAAAATGCAACATGCTACTGAATTAGAGAAATGAAAGGAATAAAGCACATGGAAAGGAAAACCGTACATATTACTACAATTGGTTAAGTTTGTACTAAGATAAGCAATAAATAAATTGTACACTTGAAGCTATCCATAGCTATTAAATATTTGAATGTCTGAAACTGGTTATAAATGCTTAGTTGAGAGAAAATTATGTGTGTCCTGTATAAATGAAATTAATTCCAAATTCAAAAAGAAAAAAAAATGGATTCTTTCAAAGTGGAATAGAACTATGGTATTCAGAGAGCATTTATGAGCCATCATATTGGCACACTTTCTGTTTAGCACCCATTTTCCAGGTTTACATGAGTAAAATTGAGAAGGACCAAAAACCAAGGCATATTTACTAGAAACAAATAAACCGTTAAGCAAATAAATTTACAATATTCCTTAAGAATATGAATAAACCCATATAACATTTTGATTTAACCCTTAGGAAATTTTTACTATACATATTTGTATAGTAAAGTTATAAATTTATTGCAACATGTATTTTGGCAGAACAATGCTCTTTAATTCTATCCTGTAAATTTGGAATATTAAATTAGCAAAGTAGACCTAATACAGAACAAAACAAGGTTATTCAAAATCATTTAGAGAGAAAAGATGTTTTTAATTAAAAAAAAAAAAAATACTAGAAGACATGAATTACATTTTAAAGTCTTCTTTGAACTATATTGACAGAAAATACACAAATTACTTTTTAAAACAAAAGCTCCAATTAAAAAATGAATGTCTACCCTTAGCCATTATTGGCAACCTAAAAAACTCTTATTTTCAGTAGTACACTTGTAATGCTACAGTTTACAAACTAAAGCTAATTCTAGAATCATATATTCTCGATTGTCAGCAGAAAACATGTTAGCATTTTTGCCAAGGTTTTCCTTTCGCAAAAAAAAAAATGTAGATTAATTGTACAATTTATATCTGATTTTAACAAAATGGTAAACAAGAAAAATTCTAAGACTTCAAATAGGAAAACATATCGATTGATGAAACACAATCTGAAGCTACAGCATGAAAAACCAATGAAAACATTCAAACAGGAAAAGGGTTCTAATTTAGGGTTTTCCTTTTGACAAGTTTATTGGTATTGAATTTAAAGAGAGGATATCTTTTTGTTGAAATTTTTTAAAGAACAATTTGTATTTCTTTTTGACAATATAAAAAAATCTGTAGCTATGAAAGTGTCACAACACAGTGACAACACAGAAAAAAAAAAGAAAGAAGAAACAAATACAATTTAAATTATCATTCATACCCCTACAATTTCATTCTAGTTATTAAATAAACAAGAAAAAAAAATGTTTGCACAAGCCATTTAAAGCAAGAAGCATTTTCTGAATATGTCCATGCAATATCTATACAGGATTTATGAAATCTTTTATTTTCACACACACACACACACATACTTATTTTTAAAAATTCCTATTGTATATACACATACATTAAATATGCTGTGCACTATATCCGGTCATTTCTTCTACCTGTAATTCTGGTAGCTTCTTTATCTTTCCAACGATTTGATTATTTTGTTTATCAAACCTATTTTCAATTTGAGGCTTACGTCAAACATCTGATGGAGATGAATTAAACATAAAAAGGAAAGCATCTACAAAATATTGAACACACAACTTATAATTAACTATACATTTTTCTCGCACACACACACACACACATATATATATATATATATAGTTTTATATGCATGCATACACACACTATATATATATATAGTTACACACATTTGAAATGAGCCATTAAAAACATGATTGTTTAAAGTACTGGAACGATGGGACTCATATGTTTTATAGTGTTGCAAATTAAATTATTTTCACTTTTCTTTTAAATCTTAACTCTGAATGCAGGTACTTTCCTCATGGCTAAGATTGCATTTGGAATCAAATATTTTTAAGAGAAAGATTACATAGAACTCATGAAAATTATTATTATTATTATTATTATTATTATAGATTGAGATGAATAATATAAGAAGTCATATATGATCTATAATGTTTGAAATAGTGAAATAAACTTTTATAATTATTTAATAAAAAGGAGGAGAAAAGATGAAATATTTTTTAAGACTAAAATGTCATACTATAAAGAGATTATTATGATGTAGGAAAAAGGTGCGTCCCTTTCTTTTGTTCCTTGATGCTTTTGAAGGCTCTTTGTAATTTAATATGATCAGAAGTGGACAAAAATCAAATTAAAAGACAGCATACATATTTGGGAAAATAAGGAATTAAAATATGACAAAAAAAAAAACCTTTTTAAATATATATGTTCAATAATTTTAGAGTTCTGTGAAAGGGGAAAATATGGCTGATTTGTGTTGAATAAAGTTTAGGTCTACTATCAAGTTTTGAAATAATTCAGTTTGAAGGAAAAAAAAAAATGTTTCAACTTAAAGCAGTTTTGTCTACAGAGCTAATGCTACAGTGCTACTGTTCTGGTACTACTACATCTTGTAGGTTAAGTTTGTACTATTGTCATATTGAATAATAGGAACCATCCAGTCAAACAGACTCACTGCTATCCCTTCGTACCACTTGTCCAGTGATTTTGATGTAAATGTTATCAATGATATTTTAATAACAGCAGAATTTTTGAATAAGATTTAAAGAAAGAAACAAAGTGGATTATTAAACATTACTTCAATTGTTTTGAAATTTAAGGTGCACAGCACCCAGTTTTAAATACTGCTGATATTGAGCTCAAACAGTAGGCGTTCTTTTTGTTTTATATACTGATATGTTAAATTCTAGCCAAGATGTTGAAGAAAGTCTCTGACAACATAATGCTAAATATCAGCATATTGGCTTGAATTGTAGCTGAACATTATCATCACAATGCTGGTTCAAATTACAGCAGTAATGTTTTCTTAAATAACTGGTATTATGTTAAAAATAACAAGGAGAAAACCCTTCGATTTTAGTATTAAAACAGTTTGAGATTCAATGTAAGGCTGTGTAGTTTTTTGTGTTTTTTTTAGTTGTTTTTTTTTTTTGTATATTTTCACCACCAGACATAGTAATTTTGTTTTCAAACTTACTTCTAATGGGGTAAAATTAGTCAACATTTAGAATTTACAACCAGTATGCAAGTAAGAAAGCTAATAAAGGTCAGGTGAATTAAAAGTGAGCTGATACTTGGATTGTTCAATTATATAGAATAATTGCAGTCTTATAAGTCGACTGGTTTAAATTGTCAGTGCACAGGTATTATTAAATGAAAATATAGATTCATGTTTACATTTGGAAAAAAAAAATCATCAGCAATTTTAATTAAATACACACATTGTCTGTATATATCTACCTATCTATTTATATATATATATATATATATATATATATATATATATTGGGAGTACTTACAGCTGTTTTTTTCTTCTTTTTACACAGACGTACGTATAGACTCACGTATACACACATCCACACATCAAATGTGTATAAAAAAATTTTCCAGTCACAAGTTTTAAGAATGAGTTATATTTCAAAAATAGGACTAATCAAAACCAACTAAGTTGAAATGGAGAGTATTGAAGCCATTAAAAAAAAAAATTATTACTTATTTAATTAGGAAATTTATATTTCCTTCATGACTGCATGTGCGTATATACAGTTTGGTATCTGAGGATTATTTTCTATGTCCACTTCCGGTAGATTCTATGTCCACTTCCGGTAGATTCTAAAACACATCATCAATAAACTATTATGTCCATGTGTAATGTTGGTTTGAACCAGTTGGACAAAATGGCAGTTTATACAGTTAAATACAAGATCTACTCCAGAAATGGTATATACATTCATACAAAACCACCATATCTGCTCATGTTTGTTTGTTTCATCATGTTCTTTCTTGTACATGGTGAAACAATATTGATTTCATAATAATATTAATTGTATCTGATTTAGGCACAAGGCCCACAATTTTGAGAGAGAGAAGAGTTCGGTCGATACCAACGACCCCAGTACTTGACTGGTACTTTATTTTATCAACCCTGGAAGGATGAAAGGCAAAGTTAACCTCAGCAGAATTTGAACTCAGAACACAAAGAGCTCAAACAAATACTATAAAGCATTTTGTCTGATGCTCTAATGATTCTGTCAATCCCTAATAATAATAATATTCATAATAATTGTTTCTAATTTAGGCACATGGCCAAGGTTAATAATAATAGTAATATGGGCACGAAGCCTCAGATTAATAAAGAAAGGGAAGTGTACAGTTGTGATGTTCATGCTTTCTCAAGGGCATTGGTGATGTAAGTGAAATAGTTCCTGCTGGTAACTGAAATCTTGTCATTGACTTTAACTCGCAGGGAACTTACTGTTACACCTTGATAGCCATCAAAAGGTACAACAACGACAATAATAATAATAAATGCAATAAAAATTTTGTTTTTAAATTGTTATGTAAAATAGTAAAAAAAAATTGTTTAAAAGAAAAAAAAATATAAACAAAATATCCCCAGAGCCTTTTGTTTTCAAGGAAAATTTTGATATAAAATTGTGTGTTTAATGTCTTACAACAATATGTAAGATTCATTGTTAGAGCTCTGTCTGTAAATTTTTTTTGTTTTTTGTGTAAGTGGTAAGACTTCTTGATTATATATAATCATATTTTTATCATCTATTTCTGCATTCAACTCCTTTGCTTTTTGTACAATACAGAAATATTTTATCACAACAAGGTTAAGGGACTTTTGTCCTGTCTCCCAGTTTCATCTGACAGCTGCTGGCAGCTCTCGTAAATATGTCGCCTCGACCGGTCACAGCCCTTTTCTAAATACTCGGCTGCAGCAGTGATGAGTTCATGACAAGAGTAAAGATGGTGGATCTCTTCAATAGTTTGGATAATTACGGGAATAAGTGCTGTACTCTGGAAAGTAGTCAGATGGACGTTCTGGGTTCTTGCGTCTTCCCATATGAGGGGAGCTGTGGCCAATGGGCCCATTAGCCATACTGAGAGTGCCTGGTGTCCTGCTTGTTGGGGAGGGTAAGCCATCTGGAATAGAGGAAAACATATTTTATGAAATTATATATCAACTGATAAAGACACGTGTCTAGGCAGGCTTTTATAACATGATAAATCTCCAAGCAATCTACAGTCTCAGAGCACATGGCTCACAACCTGAGGATTGGTGACACAGGATATTATAAAAACCTGCCTAGACATATGTCTTCACAGCAAGAACCTAGTAGTAGCTTATAAAAGCGATGCCTTACATTGGAATAATTACAGAAGTATCAAATTGTTGGATCAGGTGATGAAAGTTATGGAGAGGGTCATAGCCCAACTAATTAGGGAGAGAATTTAGATGAAATGCAGTTTGGTTTTGTGTCAGAGAGAAGCACCACTGATGCTATATTTCTGGTAAGGCAGCTGCAAGAGAAATACATAGCCGAAGACAAACCTCTGTACTTGGCATTTGTTGACTTGAAGAAAGCCTTTGACAAGGTCTCTTGATCCTTTATCTATCAGTAAGTGAGGATTGGCAACAAGTACAGTGAAGAGTTCATGGTAGAAGTAGGAGTTCATCAAGTATCAGTCCTCAGACCCCTCTTGTTCAAGCCAAGTAAGACAGCAGTCATGGCAGATACAAACTACAAACTACTTCTTTTCAATGTGTCTACCTCTTTTCCCACCTATGTTCCCCTGATCAAACTTTGTTAAACCCTTCTTTTCTAGAGCTGCAGCCTTCTGAAATTCTGTTTTTGCAGTGAAGGACTTGAAAATATTAAACATTATTGTATACACCTTTATAACATTTCAAATGGAAAGTTTTTTTTTTTTTCCTAATCAAAATTTGTCAAGAGTTAATCAGCATGTTAATTATAATAGTAAAAGTGGCTTACCAAAACTAGGCGGTGGTTTACCAGTCCTCTTAACTAACATCTGTACAGAATTGCCTCCATTTTGAATGATATCAATAGCTTCTTGGTGTGTAATATTATTGGTATTATATCCATTGATCTCCAATATCTGATCACCAACCTGAAACAATAATACAATAACAATAATTTAAAACTTGTTTCAATAACACTTTCTAATGTTAGCAAAAGGCTGTATTTCTGAAGAAGGATTGCAGTTGATTAAATTGACTCAGTACCTAGCTGGCACTTTATTGTCCCTGGAAGAGTGAAAGGCAATGTCAGCACTGGTAAAATTTAAACCTGAGGGAGTTGGAGTGACAATACAGAAAATCATGGTTCTAAATTTCATCAAAATGACTTAGCAACTGCCTTGACAAATTACAAGGATTTGCTAAAACAAAATAACAAAGGCATTAAGATATTTACTAATAGAGCAAGCAAGAATAGTGAAGTATTTATTGATAAAACAACAAAGAGAAGAAATCTAAGACAACACACAAAAGAAATAAAGAAAAAAAATCTACCCTCAAGTGGGACATCTCTCAATCCAAGAACGAGAGAAGGTACTTTCCTTCCAACGTTTTTCCACAAAACATCTATATTCTTTAAAAAATTCCATGCATTTGAAAAATAGACTTCTTCACAAACCCATGTTTTACTCATTTTCCACATCACAAACATAGATATACTGTATTTACTTGTGTGTAAGGGACATCCTTAGTTTACTGTTAAGGCTTCTTACAAACTTTTGCCCCTTCATAATTTTCATCTTTATCCTATGTATAAGTTGCATCCCAGTTTTCTTAGTTAAAATCAAGAACAAAACTGTGACTTATACACAAGTAAATACACTATGCATGCACACACACACACACCGCAGGTTAGGTTGTTACCATACATAAAACATATGGTGAGGTTGTAGGAAACATAGCAATATCCATGATTAATCGTGAATATTTTTCTATGCTTGTATAGATTGGACACACCATCTCATTATTTATTGTGGTCACTCAACATATCCTTTGTGAGGTTCAACATTCTGAGATCAGCTTTCACCATTTCTTGTCATGTTATCTTCTCCCACACATTCCTTTTATGTGGCTCTCATGGTAGTTGTCATCTTCCAAGTGCAGTATTTCCTGTTGCAGACTGATTTTGTCTTGGCTCATTTGTGCTCCACAATTCATACATGTTATTAATACATATCCAGTGAAGCTTTCTCATTTCATCTCTTTCCATCCTTGGCATTTAATGTCCATTTTTTGCTATCATATAACAGCATACTTCCCACACAAGCATCATACATGCTACAAATCTGCTCATACTCAAAGAGAGAATCCTTTTGTTGCCACACTCAATTTTACTGTTTCCTATTCTTTCAGAGCATTGATCTCTACTGTAGAGTAAGATAAGAGAAACTGCTGACAACTTCTACGGAACCTTCTGAGCATTTGAAAGAATTTATTTCATCAGTGTTTTTCCTGTAAACTACTCCCTTCACATTTGTCACATATGAAGTCTTCCTTTTTCCCCAGCCTACTCTGATCCCACTACACTTCTTGTGTATCCATAGTTTAGGCTGGGTACACCATATGGAATCACTTCCTACTTCTTCTCTGCATACTGAACATGGCCATTTCTGAGATGACTTTGCTTTCTTTCTTGAAAACGAAAACTTTTTGTTAGATTTACTTGGAAATCTCTCCATTCTAGGGTTTGCTCCCATATTTGGAATTTCTCTAAATCTTTGATTCATGTATGAGAAATATGTTATTAGTAAACAGGAGTTCCGATGGTCATTTGATTTTAAACTCCTCTGTTAATGCTTAAAGAACTATAATAACTAGAAGTAGGCAGAGAACTGAGCTCTGCAGGCTAAATTCCTCTTTTCTCATTCTCTCTCCTCTAACAGCTTCTACACAGGGAGAAATCATTTTAACCAAGATATTTACATAATGACAATTTGCTATGGCATATAAGAACATGCTAGGTAAACGAAATAATTTCATTCTTTCTAGTGAAAGTATACTGACGAAATGGTGACAGCTAAAATACAAAGTACAGTTACTTAAATCAAAACACTATGAAAACGAAGCCTATACAGATACAGATGTGTCAACGTAGTAGCAAGGTTGGTAGTAAAAATGTATAGTTTGAAAATTAGATAAACATCTCATCTATGAAAGTAAAGAAAATTGGAAATAAGGATGCTCTATTTTTTATAGGAAGTAACATTTTCCTTAATAAGATTCACTGATACTAAATATAAAACTATGAAATAAACTATTTTAAAATAATCCTTTCTAATTACTGAATAGTCAGATTTAAACCAGTGTTAGTGAAGTTATTTCCAATGAAAATGTTTCATAGAAAAACATGCTAGAAATAGTAGCCCATATCTTTAACTTTTATTAGTTCACTAACTAAGAATGGAACTTCATTCTGTACATACATTATCAACAAGCAACAATAAATATTTACAATGTCGTTCGAAGTCCAATGTATTCAGAAGGTATATTAGGACCATTAAAAACAATGAAATATATTAGAAAATTCTTACTATACATTTCATGTAAAGCTGTTGGCCATTGCACTAACTATCAAGTGGTACTTTCTAGTCATGTAGTGCGAATGTGATGAGCAACAGTTTATTTACTGCAAGTGGTAATTTTATTTAATTTTCTTTTGTATCTAAATTTCCATGACTTAATTTCCCTAGTCACCAAAATTGGCTCAAATAAGCTCTTATTTTTAACATGTTTGAATGGTTAATTAGAACATAAATTTAAACCAATTAATCAGCACACTTCTATCACTGCATTCAAGTACATTGATGACCAAAATATATTTACAAAAAGGCATGAAATCTACTGTAGTCATTTTGCCTGTTTTAAAGTCTAAAGTCCTGTAACTGCATTTCCGTTGCTAGTCAGAATGGTATGGGTGTGTGGGTTGTGAAAGTAATGACTTGCTCATTAATAACAGGTATGGTAGACAATATTACTAAAGCGCAGAAGAAAACCTCATCATGAAAGTAATTTTCAAGTATTCTAATTTCTTTAAATAAGAAGAAAATAAAAATTCTGAAGTGTAATTATTTCTAACAAAGAATTAAATGATAAGCAAAAACGTAAGTTAGAATTAACGGAAGATAATATTTTTCAGTATATTCATAATCGGATTAGAAATAATAATAAAAGAAATTAATTTGTTTAGATATCGGAAAGTAAGTATTTTGATCTAACCCTGAGATTGCTGTCTAAATCAGCAGTTCCTCCATCAGCAATTCGGAGGACGTATAAAGGCATGTTATTAAACTCCCGGCCACCACGTATTGAGAAGCCAAAACCACGAGTTCCTCGGTGCAGCTCCACTGAGTAGATTTCTTCTTCATTTTCCTGGGATGACTGCAAGTGACAAGAGATAAAGTGTAAAACAGCAAATTGGCTGAAACACTCCTGTTGAAAAACCAGATTATTAATGATAAACCAGTCAGGAAGGAATCAAGGGATGATGTGATCCTAACAATGAAATGATGAATTCCTATTTCTTTCATTGTACAATCTGACTAATGATCAACTAAGTTCTTTTAGACTGGTACTTTTAGCACATTGTCTGATGAATATGTGAAAACTTTGTTAATAATGTCACAGATCTGTTGAATTGTGTTAGGCATGATAATGAACATGTCATATATCCTGCTGTTTACAGAATTTGTGTGGTATTATTCTAACTTCATGTTTTTCAAATTTAAGAATTCCTGGAGTTCATTTTTCCTCATGTCAGTATTATTGACCACAGGGGTCTACATCCACATCTAGCTTTAAAGTGTAAAGCAAAACTGAGAAGATTTAATAAAAATTCTCAGCTTGGGAGACACATGTGTCCCAGTACAAGACTGGAACTTTATTGTCACCAGAATAATAATAAATAAAAAGATCTCGGCAGAGTTTGAACTCAGATTGTAAATTGCCAGAACTAAATATTGCATAGCATTTTGTCCAACAATATAACGATTCTGGCAATCCACTACTTTAACGCATAGAACACTGAAACGTTTTTTGGAAAGATTTCATTCAAAGAGAACAACATTGGCAAATAGTAAGAAGTGACGCATCGGTTATTGTTGAAGTTTAAACTTGAAATTTGTGTCATATAAATTTTTACGTTGTAGGATTTTCGAGCGGGATCGTTGCTGGTGCCCCTGGGCTGGCTCTTGTGCGGGTGACACATGAGGTTTCTCGAGCGAGATGAGCGTGGCTGTTGCCAGTACCGCCTGACTGGCCTTCGTGTGGGTGACACGTAAAAGCACCCACTACACTCTCTGAGTGGTTGGCGTTAGAAAGGGCATCCAGCTGTAGAAACTGCCAAATCAGATTGGAGCCTGGTGTAGCCATCTGGTTTCACCAGTCCTCAGTCAAATCGTCCAACCCATGCTAGCATGGAAAGCGGACGTTAAACGATGACGACGACGACGATAAAGTGTCAATGATATAATGATCATCATGATTAAATAGCAACTACATCATGGAAGAACCGTTTAATAAAACATAATGCTGTTAAACGCATTTTAAATTTATGTAATGAGGTATCAAAATTTTCCAATCACAACTGCAGCTTGGTCACTGAGACAATTCCACTGTAGAATGGTAAGTGACCAGGTTATAGTTCCACAACAGAAGGTTTGACACATCATGAAATTATTCTAAAATAAAAGTGAATTTAACAACTTTTTTGCATATTAAATAGCTCATTTGTAATGCAGTTACTTCAGTTTCAACACATGTTCTCCAGATCAAGTCTTCTGCCAGACAAATACAATTCCATTATTAAATAATACAACTGATTTTATTAAATTAATAATTGTGGTGGACTTTATATTGCATGCATGATAAATATGTTGTGAATATGATTGTCTTTACTGAATTATTTTAAAATAAATAAATGAATGAATAAACTGAAAGCAGGAAGTCCAGAGAAAATTTACTATGAAAAAAATTATTGAAAAGAATCTTTTAAATTACTGAATGTTAGAAAAATGATTGTTTTCTGCTTGAATCAAAGTGTCAATCATGGGTAAAAACTAGCATGAAACCCTGGCAATTTATGAGGCACTAAACAGAATATGATAAGAAAAAAAGTGAAATGAAGATGAATTGTCATAAAACAACGAGAGAGTGGCTATCAAAGTTGATCCAAAATGAAAGTAACAGAATTTATAATGAAAATATGGAGAAAGACAAATAAAATAATTATATTTATAGAGCTTGAAATTTAGGCGATAGCTACAGTGCAGCAAAAGTTAAGACAGTTACTGAGGTGCAGTAAGTGGAATAAAAGGAGGAGGAGGAAGAGGAGGTGGTGGAATATGGTAGAGAGGATAAAATATTTACAATAGCAATACAAAGAAATTTAAATTGAAGAAAATGTGAAACGTGCTTTTGTAGGTAGAAAATTAAAATACATGAAAAGTGGATGATGGATTCTCTAATGCAAAAATATTAAAAATATGTAAAAAAAAAAGTATTTATTGAATGCACTGATGTAAAATTAATAATAATAATAATACAATAATAAATAAATTATTAATGAGAAACAAAGTTATTAAAATAATTTTTATTTTAGAAAATGATTAAAAGAAAATAAGTTTGAAAGATAAATTTAAAAGATTTATGACAACAACAACAATAATAATAATAATAAAAATAACGTAAAATACCTTTAAAAAGACAACAATAAAAATAAAATACAAATACGCAATAGTTACGTCTAAACATTTGATACAACTATGAAAATATAGTAAGACAACGCAGTAAAATTTCACGAAACATATTAAGAAAACAGACCAACTAGACAAAGGGTACAAGGGTAGGATGGAAAAAAATTCCTATGTGAAATATTTTGATGATTTTGAGAAGAAGAAATTGAAAGAAAAGAAAATATAAACGTTTTGGATAAATTGTGTTTATAACAAGTTTTGAGAATCACTTTTGTCTTAATTGGTGTGATTTAAAAGTTGTGTATTATAATAGTTTTAGAATTTGGAATTGTGGATTTGGAATTAAGGAAAGATGTACCAAAGTACAAAATCTTTATAGATTTACTGGAAGTTTAAAAACTTTTAAGCTTTTATTTTGTCTTTTCCAATTTTTCCCAAATTTAAATTTACATTTAATGAATTTTTAATCATACAATACAAAATATATTTGTTTTGATTTAACATTTTAAAACAAAGAATTACTTGGATTTGGATTAATAAATAATAACTTTTCTAATGAAGTTTTTGGTAGTTGTAAATTTAGTAATCATAAATAAAAGAATATCAATGTAATAATTAATGAATTCATCTTTGTATTTTACATTCTTGCATAAATAAGAAGTTTCATTGCTTGTCTTTCTCTGTTTTTTTCTTTTTAGTTAATATGAACATTTCACACCATTGGAACAATTCATTTTATAATTAGATACCAATTCTACAACTAACCTTAACGAAGTGCTTTTACCAAGGTTTGCAATGCAGTGGCTGCCATAACATTTGAAACATTGACTGCTCAATCATAAAAACATTTTTGTTTGATTAAATTTACTTTTAATGTTTTGCTGTGACATTTCCCAACCAGAACCCCAAGGTTCCACAAGAGGTTGCTAGGAGTTCTGTGATAAATAGACTATTCATATGCAAATTCAAGAAAAGGATTGATAAAGGTATTTTTGTGCACAGGTACAATTAAAAATGTACAGAAAATGGACTCCATCAAATGCTAGTGGAGAAAACTAGAAGTAGTTCATAGCTTCCATTACCTAGGTGATCAAATCAGTAGCAGGGATGGATACTCTGACAGCATAGCTGCTAGAATAAGAATAAGTTGGGCAAAGTTCTAGAGAGCCCCTACCTCTGTTGGTAACAAAGGGCCTCTCCCTCAGAGTGAAAGGCAGATTGTATGATTCCTGTGTGCAAACAACCATGACAGTGAAACATGGGCTGTGACTGCTGAGGAAATGCGTAGGCTTGAAAGAAATGAAGCTAGTATGTTTCGTTGGATGTGTAATGTCAGTGTGCATGCACGACAGAGTGTAAATGTCTTGAGAGAAAAGTTGGGCACAGGAGGCATAAGGTGTGGTGTGCAAGAGAGACGACTGTGTTGGTACGGTCATGTGATATATATGGATGTGGACAGCTGTGTGAAGAAATGCTGATCTCTACCAGTGGAAGAAGGAGTCCCAAGAAGACATAGGATGAGGTGATGAAGCATGATCTTCAAACATTGGGCCTCATGGAGGCAATTTGATTGATAACTGTGTTGCGTAGCTAGCACCTGTGCTGGTGGCACGTAAAAAGCACTTTCTCAGCGCTGGGCCTCACGGAGATAATGACAAATGACTGAGTCCAATTTTCTTACAGTCCACCTTGGATTGGAACTATTCTATTGACCTTGAAAGGGTGACATTGGGAGAGTTGGAGCAAATATTACAAGGCATTCTATTTGACGTGGAGGTGTGTGGCCTAGAGGTTAAGGTGTTGGACTCATGAATTTAAGATTGTGATTTCAATTCCTGGACTGGGTGATGCATTGTGTTCTTGAGCAAATAATTTCATTTCATGTTGCTCCAGACCACACAGCTGACAAAAATGAGAAATCCTGTGATGGACTGGTGTCCCATCCAGGTGGGTAAATACATATAACCACGGAAATCAGAAAACTGGCCCTTATGAGTTTATAGAGCTCGAGAAGGGAATTTTTCTTTTTTATTCTATTTGATGCTCTAATGAGTCTACCAATTCACTGCTAAATATGGTAATTTCAATGTGTATTTTAAGAGTTCTGCAAGGGTAATAAATGTTGGGAAACGCTACTCTATTGTAACCGTTTCATTGATTTATTTGTTACAGTTTCACACATGATCACAGACTGAGTCAACTCTCGCCAAACAAGTGCAAACACTACAAAACAGAAAATAGAAATATTCACAGTAATAAACTTGCAAACATTGATGGAAGATTTTTAGTGAGAGATATTTCAGAAAACAGGAGTTTTGCTTTCTAGTTTAGTATCATATGTAGGAGTACTCTGTCGGTTATGACAACGAGGGTCCCAGCTGATATGATCAATGGAACAGCTTGCTCGAGAAATTGATGTGCAAGTGGCTGAGCACTCCACAGACACGTGTACCCTTAACGTACATGTGGGGAGATTCAGCGTGACAAGGCCAGCCCTTTGAAATACAGGTACAACACATTTTTGCCAGCTGAGTGGACTGGAGCAACATGAAATAAAGTGTCTTGCTCAAGGACACAGCACGTTGCTGGGAATTGAACTCATGACCTTACAATCGTGAGTCGAATGCCCTAACCACTAAGCCACGTGCCTTCACTTAGTGTCATATAACTGACAGGTATACATGAAAAGTTGTTACAACCACTGGCTTGGGAACAAAATTTGTTTAGGGGGTGCAAACCCCCAAATTTTTACAGATAAGGTCATGTTTTTTTTTTATTTATTCATGTTCTTTGAGAAGAAATCTATCTTCAAGCTACTTTTTATAGATCACTTTTTACTCAATGTTTTCTAAACCTGACAAAAGTAAGTAGGGGTACAAATTTTGATTTTGCACCCCACAACAGTTTTACTGGGTGCACTTGCACCCCCTGTTCTCAGGCCCATGGCTATGACTAATTAACTCTTTCGACACCATATTTATTTTTTTGACACAATAAGCTGCCTTTTGTTTCAATTAATTTTGAAAATAATAAAGAATTTAGTAAAATAATATTGATGGAAAATGTTTAACTTAGATCATTTTAAAACAGAAAGTTTGTATCATAGAACCAGAGTAAGTCTTGGCTGATAACAAAGTCTGCTTTGGTATGGTTTCTACAACTGGATGCCTTGCCTAATGCCGACTGCTTTAGATTGCACTGCATAATTTTTTCATGGTCCCAGTGGCAATGAGGTCACCTTGTAACTTTATAATATTAAGTGCCTAAAGTGACTCCCTATAATTGAAGGAGAAGAGAGAGGGTGTAAGGATTCTAGGGGGGGGGGGAAGGGAAAGATGAGAGGAACTGATTTAAATATATGTGTGTGTGTGTGTGTGTGTGGTGTGCATGATGTATATGTATATGAATCATATGTAAAATGGATGGCCTTTTGCAGTTTCTGTCTTCCAAATACCAATGAGAAAGGCATTGGTCAACACGTAGTAGAAGACACATATCCAAGATGACATGCAGTGGAATTCAAGCCAGAATTAGATGGCTGTGAAGCAAAACTTCTGAAACCATTTTGAGAACAATTGCTTACTGTCATATTTGAAAACACTGTGTACATATGAAGAAATCATTACTGCTGTAATTCTTCATAATTATTATTATTATTATTATTATTAAAAGGTGGCAAGCTGGCAGAATTATCAGGGCATGGGAAGAAATGCTAATTTAGATCTTGTGCCTAAATTAGAAACTTTTGTTATTGTTATCATCGTCATTATTATTATTATTATTATTATTATTATTATATATTGAGTGACAGAAATAGTAAACCACTAAACTGCTTTTTCGTATTTATTTTCTAAAGATGTTCTGAGATGAAATTTTGTTGGATAGTTCTCAAGAAGAAAATAAAAAAAGTCCTCCTCTAACATTATATTATATAATGTAATGAACTACTGAGTATGGTTACACCGAAGCAGCTGAGAAATGTGCATATTTAATCTATATTACAAGTTTTCACATTCTCATAGTTCAGGTATGATGTCCACTTCGCAATTTTATTGTTAACTGAAGTTAACAGAAAAGTAACAATAGAATGATTTCTTCAGGAAAATTTTAGCATGAAGAATTGTTGCAGCTAATTAAGCTGACAACAGTTTAATTTAGTTAATTTACTGTACTCTAAAATGTCATTACATATTTGCTGTTTTCAGTCAGTCTAGCTGAGAAACAGCTAATGCTTCCACCAAACAGAGACCAACCAGTTTAAAAACATTTGCACCAGTAATTAATACAACTAAACAATAAAGGATTTTTAGAGTGTTGGATGCAAGAGAAAAGAATTAACTGATGAGTTATAAACAAAAACTAATTTAGGCCTCCTTTGTTTTTTTCTTTTTTTATAGTTTTTAATTATTATTTTCCTAACACATTTTAAAAAGGCATGAACATTACAACTTTCTACTCTCCTTCCCTGTTTCAATGTGAAATGAAAAAAAAAAAATTTTGAATGAACAAAATGTTATTCTCTAAAAAACCTGCTAATTCTCACCAGGTTGCTAATATGGTAATTATGTATTATTCCTTTACTTCGAATAATTATATTGATTCTTTATTATATAAGCTAGTTTTTTTTTTTCTCAAGCATTGGTTTTCATAAATCTTCCAGCACAAGGGACATTGTTAATTAAATGATACAATAATCATTTTTATTAAATTATTCACTACAATCTGGACTGGCTAATGTAGATCTTGTTTCAATTACTTTAAGTTTCATTTTTATATTTACAGAATATTGAAGATATGTAAAAAAAAAAAAAAAATCCAATTTAATAATTTCTTAATTTTAACAAATATTATTTAGTTCAAATATATTAAAAACACAACAGCCTATATTATTACAAATAGAGAATGAATTATTTCCTTTAAATTTTATTATGCAGCATATATGCACTGAACCATTTTATATTAAATGCAGGGAAATCATATGTAATTATGAGAATGACTTTGTTGCTTATGGTTTGTCCACATTAAAAATTATATTGGTAATTTCTTAAGAATTGATGAATTTAGTTTTTTTTTATTCAAAATCACTTTTGATTTATCAGTGATTCTTAAAATGATTGACATTAAAACAGGAACAAGGAAAGTAAAGGATAGAAAGCAGTTGATGTTTTCCATGCGCAAATTACGCAACGTAAGAACTAATCTGCATGCTGTTGAAGCTGAGTCATAAGTTTTCTTCTTGGACTAAAATCCAGGCGCCTACCTTACACTGGATATCCCTCTCTCTTGTTGGTGAGAAAAGCATGCTAAAATAGAAGTCCAAAGAACGGTTGCTATCTTCTCATGTTCAATTAACAAAATAGAGCAACATTTGAAAACTGAATATTAACAGGTGTGAAGTAAGTTCACCGCAAAAAGGTACCAAATATCAAAATAAATTTATAGAAATAAAATGAGGATTATGACAGCAAAGATAAAGTTTATGACATGAATGATAATGAAGATGAAGACAAAATGATGTAACATTGATGATAATGATAACATTGATGTGATGAGAGACAATCTTATATTTATTTCCATTGGCTCCTGTTTGTAAACTAAGACAAATTCAAATATCAGTCAACAAAATAAATGTATAATATATAACTGAATTATTTTATTCCGGTTATTATTTGGGTCTGAGAGTACTTTTGAATGATTAAGCACCAGTTGAAGCAAAATGCTGACTTTTTCATTAATTGGTATAAAAGTCCCCATTTGTAAATATGCGTATGTGTATACAGCTAATTATACAGCAGACATTGCATACTCCACCACAAACACGTTTTGTGCATTTTAAAGTATGTAGAGCATGTAAACCAACTAACTACATTCTCTCCTTTGCAAGTATGTCTGTACATACACGCATGCATGCATGCACACACACACAGATATACGTTGGTCTGATAAAACAAACAGGAGAAACAGAACTGAATACATGAATATATGCTTCTTTTTATCTTTTTGTTTTAATTGGCAAAAGGTTGCAAAAGTGACTTAAAGACAGAGAGTTTTGTGCATGGCACTTATCAAAGTTTGGTAAGTGCCATACACAAAACAATCAAGCCCTGAGTCACTTTTGTAACTTTCTGTTAATAAAAAATAAAAGGTAAAAACGTACACCAAGCATGCATATATATATATATATATATATATATATATATATATATATATATATATATATATATATATATATATATATGTGTGTGTATATATATAGGGGTTGAACAAAATAATGGAAACACATAGCATCATAACTTTGAAATATCTATAAAACCATCAAAAGCTTGTTTATTTTTGTTTTTTTGATTTATTATTAGTGTTACTTAATATGTTTTACTAAAATTGCTGTTTCTCTTCAGATATCATCAGAAAAAGGCAATTAAAATTCATTAAAATGACAGATCTATCGGACTTTCAAAGAGGTCAAATTGTTGGTGCTCGTATGGCAGGTACTAGCGTAATGAAAACAGCCGAAATTTTTGGTGTATCAAGAAGTACTGTCTCGAAAGTAATGACAGCCTTTGAGAAAGAGGGAAAAAACCTCCTTGTCAAAACAAAACTCCAGAAGAAAACCAAAACTTTCAGATAGGGATCGTTGGACTCTTATGTGAATTGTTAGAAAGGATCACAAAAGTACATCTACCAAAATTACTGTAGAGCTTAATGACCACCCTGAGAACCCAGTTTCCACAAAAACTGTTCAGCAGGATTTCATGGGAGGGCTGCAATCAGAAAACCACTACTTTCAAAAACAAACGTTACAACGCATTTAGAGTGGAGTAAAAACCTACAGAATTGGTCTCTAGGGCAGTGGAAGAATGTTATTTTCTCCAACGAGTCATCCTTTACTTTATTTCCAACCACCGGCTGAGTATACGTGTGGAGACAACCAAATGAAGCATTTGACCCAGACTGCCTTCTTCCAACTGTTAAACATGGAGGAGGATCTGTGATGATCTGGAGGAGCTATATCTTGGAAATCTGCCAGCCCAATGGCAGAACTAATAGTCAAGACTATTTAAGCATTTTACCTGATCAAATTCATCTTATGGTTGCAGAAATGTTTCTGGAGGGAAATGCAATCTTTTGGGATGATAATGCACCAATTCACACAGCTAAAGTTGTTACTGAGTGGCATGAGGAATATTCTAGTGAAGTTGAACATCTTATCTGGCCACTACAATCCCCAGATTTCATTATTATTGAACATTTATCGTGAATTTTAGAAAGACAAGTAAGGAGTCGATATCCTCCACCATCATCACTACAAGAACTGGAGACTGTTTTAGCTGAAGAATGGACAAAAATTCCTTTGGAAACAGTTCAAACTTTGTATGAGTCTATACCTTGTAGAATTCAAGCTGTAATTACTGCCAAAGGTGGTCCTACCCCATATTAAAATAAATTTGATTGAAATTTTAAGGTGTTTCCATTATTTTGTCCAACCCCTGTATATATATATATATATATATATATATATATATATATATAAAACTTTTACAAGGAAAAAGTTGACAGTGACTTTGAAGTTTCAGTCTAATGAAGGTGAGCGGCACAAAACCTCAAAGTCACTATCAGCCTGTTCCTTCTAAAAATTAATATGTACTCTACTAAAGAGTATTGAGTAATCCTTCAGTTTATTGTTAAACAGTTTTTAAATATAGCTTGACATAAAACAAACATCAATATGTGTGTGTGTGTCTCTATATTGTTGAATTGTATGCTAACAACTATACGTGTTTTGTAATAATCTTTTCATTTTAAATAAAGTAACATAGTTGCTAAAACATTTTCAAGATAGCCAGAATAATAAAAGTCATTAAACTGAAGAATCACTAAAATCTGTGCAATGAGAGACTCCATTAAAACAAAATAACAACACTTTTATTTCACTTGATTTTTGTGATTCCACAAAGTGTTGCAAGGCTTTTAGATAATTCTTATTTGTTCGTCATGCAAATATCAGAGCTCTGTACAAAAACAGGATTATAATGAAATGAAATGAATTTATTAAAGATGAATTCATCATCATAATTATCAGTTTAATGATCACTTTTCCATGGTTGCATGGATCAGATGGAAACTGCTAAGGCAGATTTGGTCAGATGTTCTTCCTCGCACCAGTTTTCAAGGAAGACTGACAATGGGTGGGGGTGGGGGACATTGCATGGATGACTGTGGTATTCATTTATAACTATTACATGGTGTTGAGACACACACATCCACCCCCACCCACACATTCGGCTTCTTAAGGCTTTGATTGGCTCAAATCTATAGTGCCACACAGTGATATTGAACCTGAAACCTTGTAGCTGGGAAGTGAACTTTTTAACCATACACCAGCTTGTGCTTTGTTGAGTAGAATACATAATTAAAGAAGAAATGATATTTTATCAAACAATCACTATAACGTTGTAAGAAAAATATTTCATTTATTGCTGGTGTATGAGAATTGAAAATGAAAAATTTTCATAACATTTAATGGGCTGTGTTGAGACTAAGTCAGTCTGCTTGAGCCCCCAAACATCACCAGATCAAGGTTTAGATGATTAGACATCAGAAATAGGACAAAGATTACAGTGAAATTGTTTCAACTATAAATCTTTGTTGAAGATTTGTTTCATCAAAAGTTTATCAGATGATGATAAAGGTGAGATAACAGAGGCTATATTTCACAAGATTAAGATTTGAATAAACTGATGAAAGATATGATAGTTTAGTTGACAATACTCTGAGATTCCATTTAGTCTTTCTCTATGGTAAAGCAAGTAGGGCACAACACCTCAGCTTTAGAAATATGAACTATGTCAAGCAATGAAGATAGTGATGATGGAATTGTAGTTGGTGCTTAGAAAGTCATGTAACCAATATAGTTTTCATTTTTATACTCATGTATTCAAATGTTATTAAATCTAATGAATTCATATAAACTTGGGCAGTTTTAATGAAATATAATAATACAAAGTGATTTAAAGTGAAACCTGGTAAAAAAAATTCTTACATTCACAAATAATTTGGAAATGTTGAAATGCTCGTTAGAAACTGATTAATTATGAGATAAAAATATACCTATAGTTTGATATTATGATCCTCTTTCTTGTGGTTAAATTAAAAAACAAATAGGAAAATCAGGACAAATAACTAGTTTAAGAGAGAAACGTTCATACAAGAACAAAACAAATATGTAATAAGTATAATATTTAACAAAACTATTTTCAATTAAAGTTAAATCGACACTTTACTAAGCAAGGCTAACACAATCTTTTAAAACAAAATTTGCTTTAATCTACATTTTGTACATATTTGGCTAGAACCAAACTACTTATTTCTTTATTAGATATGTAATGAAAATGTATAATTCATTAACTTAAAAATACTCTTTATTAATAGATTTCTAATTTATTTATATTTTTCATGAGTAATTTTATATTTGAAAACAAGTTTATTTACTCTTGCTATTGAAAGTAGTTAAAAATAGAAAAGAATTGTCAGAATATCAAATCTATGTTTTACATAGTTCTTACATGAAAGATCTATTTTAGGTCTGTCTTACTGAATATTTAGACAGATAAACAGATCTACAATTAACTGCTAATTTGCCAGTTAATAAAAAAAAAGTCTTAACTGTTTTTGTAAGCAATACAAAAGGTTTATGGTTAATATAAGTTAGATGAGATATTAATCTGAATAATGCTTTATTGCTTACTTGTGCCCATCTCCTGGACAGCTGGTTCAAATACTTGTAACAAATTGAATTCCACTGATCACACCAAAGATGGTATTAAACCAAACAACAGATTAAGTTTGGATTGAGTCTACTAACCATCTTAACAGTAACATTCATTAGAAATTTTTTATTATGTTTATCTTTTATCTTTTACTTGCTCCAGTCATTAGACTGTGGCCATTCTGGGGCACCCACCTTCAATTTTTAGTTGTGTTTATTCAACCAATCTCTTTTGCCAAATTGCTAATTTACAGAGATGTAAACACACCAACACACAATGGGCTTGTTTCAGTTTCCAATTACCAAATTTACTCACAAGGCTTTGGTAAGCCTGTGATTACAGTAGAAGATACTTGCCCAGGGTGCTACACAATGGGACTGAACCTGAAGCCATATGGTTGGGAAGCAAACTTCTTACCACACAGCTACACCTAAAACACATTGGAACCTTTGTTGAGTCAAGGACATTTGTATGTCTTCTGGTCACCCAACAGTTCATTGATACATATGTTTCATGTTTGTGATCATGTTTTATAGCTACTACTTGAGATTCTAGTTCAACATAACATTATGAATAATTACAAGGCCAATGAGGCAGCTTAAACATAACATTCTATATCTTATCACTTTTGACATTCTGTCAGATTTTACAGTTCAATAAAATGTTAAATAATTGGGGTTGTAAAGTGACATTGTTACAAAACAAAATCCAGATGGATTGCTACAAAACATTTAGTTTCATCCATCCATTGTTTGAGTTCTTACCTTGCTGGGGTGGGGGGTGGGGGTATTTCATATTCTATCTTTGAGGGATTGATAGAATAAATAAATTCAACCAAATATTTGTTTCCATGCCTAGGTAAGAACTTATTGTTACTGCGAAGCTCCAGGCCAGTCCTAAACTAAGCTTACCTAAAATGAAAGACATTGCAGTCATTTTTTAAAGATGGCTGGGCATGATTTAAGAGAGGTTTGACTGCTTTTTCTAGCAGGTCAAATGACTGCTTAAAGAGTTCCTCACTAAAAAAAAATCTTTATTATTTAGAGATATATATCTTCTTGAGCTTCCCATTCATACAAATTAATTGGTAATAAAATGAACAGTAAATTTAAAGAAACTAGTGATAATCTGCATCATAAGTAAATATATTCTGACTCTGTACCTATGTCAGAAGTTATCAACCAAGCTAAGGCAATGTATGTTATAGCCACAGGTCATACACAATATTTACACAAAAACCATATTTTGGTTGTTGCATGGCATTCAATTTATTCTAAGTCAACTTGAAAATGACATGTTTATTCCTTTACTTGCATGCCTGGTAGACCCCCTAAACAATAACAAACCTCTATCAAACTAGAAAAACTATTTCCACTATTCCTTTCTTTAACCCTTACTGCTGTTTCCACCTAATGCTCTTTGCCACTAACATTGTAAATATATCCACTACATTCAGGAATGAAGATCATTATCATAAATGTCTCCTAAAGATAAGACAATGAGGGAGCCTTTGCATAGTAGTTAGAAATAACAGTTAAGTGCCCCCAAAATCACATCTTCCTATTTTAAAAATAGGAAGGACACATTGGATAGTGTAGTCTTAAAAATATTCTAAAAAGAAAAAAATGCAGTGGCCATCCTCCTGTTTTAAAGACTCATTAGATTGGCACAGTCTTATAAATATTTGCTTTTGATCACAGTTCTGCTGAACCAGACCTGACCTTGGGCTAAACCACCACCACCACCACCACTGTCAGACAATGTGATAATATTTAAAACAAGGCAAACATGACCTATTTTAAAATTAAAAACTAAAACTATAATGCTCCCTTCTCATGGATATTTTTGACTTTATGGGGGTCAAATTTGTTGCAGAGATTGGTACTGATTTGTCTCCACTGACAATATTTGGAAGTCTTGTGCTTAGAATAGAAAAGAATATTTGGAAGTCTTATATTCTTAGCTTTACAGCTGAAACAACATAATGGAGACTTGAACCTAGTACATAAGCACTAACAATATATCTTCACATTGACTGAGATTTTACAGCCCACAGTAAAGTACTTTTATCATATTAGGTATGAATCAATGGACCGATTCATGTTGGAGGGCTATGTTTTTTTTTAAACTTCCACACAAATTACTATTATGATAAAAAACACAAATACTCAACAGCCAAATGTTATCACATTCTTCCCTGCTTTAGTATCATTTACCCCACTCTACTTCTTCCTCTTCCACCTCAGCCTATCCTGCTGTTTGTTTCTTATATCATTAAGTTCAAAGCATTAATGGAAATTCAATCATCTTCTCTGTCTCTCCTCTCTCTATTTTCCCCTGTCATACACACATATACATACAAGAGGCAGCTTCAGGCCCTTTCTTTTTTCTCTTATGTAGGCCGTCACTCTTCCAGTCTCATGTTTGCTACCCCTGTTTTCTTCCCTGTCGCAACATTAGTTACCTAATTCTAGTGTGTATTGGGCACTCAAGCAAAAATATATGAATGTTTTAATTATAAATATATGAAATGATCCATGCTCTGACTGCAATCTGAAATTTAATATAAATAACATAAAAATACTAAGTACACAGCACTGAAATTTAAATAAAAATAATAAATACATACACACAAAGTAATTTTAAACTGGAAGCTGTCAAGATTCTTTTCCAAAACCGCTTTTATGAAAAAACAAAAAAAAATTAAAAGAAAGCCTCTAAATATAAAGTAATTATAATTATGAACTTACTTGGTGATTTTGAATTCGAGGTGGTCTGCTCATATCTTTTGGACGCTCAGCATGTTGTGTTGTGCTGTACCTGGAGAAAATTAAACAATGAAAGATCTCAAAATTGTCGTATTGTCATATCTAACAAAAAGGAGCTTACCACCTTCACATTTGTCATTTTTGTCTTAACTCTTTCTATCTTACCCATACCATCTCAATCTTTCTTTCAAATCATTTTATCTCAACTTTCTCTTTTCATTTTTTTCTGGCTATTCTCCTCATCTCCTGTTCATTTCTCTGTTCACTCATCTTTGTATTTCTATCTCTCCATTTCCATCTTTATCTGTATTTTTATCTTCTCATGATACAGATGAATTCAAGGCAATCTACTAGTTAATCTTCCCCCACCCTTAATATTTCTCTCACTTTCTTATTATGACCACTCACATTTATTGATAGAATAATTCCTTGTAATCTGAGAAAACGAACCTTTAAATAGACAAAGGTTTAAAAAAAGCACACACACACACACACATCTACTGTATTTTAGCATGTATAAGGAACCCTTTTTTGTCAAAAATTAGGTTAAAAAAATTTGGGAGTTTCTTATACATGCATAATATTATAATCCCTTACAAAACCTTTTTTTCCAAAATTAAGGGGTTCCTTATACATGTTAAAATACAGTATGCAACATCTCTTGGTAATTGTAGTAATGCTCATATATAAATCTGTATTTTACATTTTATTAATGATATATAAATGAACTTTGAATTATTGACATGAAATTACAGAGTCACAGAAATAATGCAGGGAATTGCTAACTTACCGTTCATTTGTTGGTTGATGGTAAGGAGAATGGTCAGATCTGTGTGAGATGTCACTCTCACTGATTGCAGGATATGCCATTGCATTTATCATTGAACCAGCAGAACTCTAAAATAACAAAATAAATAAATAATTAGATATTGGTCTATGAGTGATTTGTGGAAAGAAAACATCTCAAGAGAAAAGCAGAGAAAAAGTAATTTGTTTGGTAAAAGATTACAAAACACATCTTAAATTAGTGCCAAAGTTTAACAAGAACAGAAATAAATTGGCAAAAAAGTCTTTGAAAATGGTACTATGATATTTATGACTTCCTAAGATAACTGAGAGGAGAACAAAAAAATTTACTTTGAAAGACTTCTTTGAAAAGAAACTTTAAAATCTCATTTTGTCAGATCTATTAAGTTAGAACTAATAAAGACATTTACAAAGAATAGAACAATAGCATGTATACTTTATCAACAATATACTTAATGATAGAATAAAGAAATGTGATATGGAGTGTGAGCAGAATTTAGTATTCAGCTACAACACTTTATGTTCTGAGTTCAAATCCCACTGAAGTTAACTTGAGTTTTTATCATTTTAATGTTAATAAAACAATACCAGTAATATCCTAGAAATCAATTATACTTCCTAAATCCTTCTATTATAGATTGCTGTCCTCATATCCATATACTCATTAAATTCCTCTCTTATAACTTTCTGTCCTTATACCCATGTAAGGAGTAATCAATGAGTATATAAAACAGAAGAATTTATTAGAAGAACAAAGCATTAAACTGTCTTGGCCATTGACATCATTGATTTGCTCAAATCATTATCTTGTTTCACAATAATTCATTGCATCTCTTTTCAACTCCATAGAAACTTCCATCAATGAGTAGAAAGAGGCTTTGGCCTGTATGTTTTATCATAATTCTTGATAGGTACTTTAAGTAGTACCAAAATTATAGAAATAAGGGAGAGAGTGAGAGTGGGGAATGGAGAAGTATTGAACTTAACATACCCGCTGTGATGTGGATGTTGTACTGGAAGCATCATCTGTAACAAGGGATAAAATGAAGGGAATTTTTTTTATTTTTTAACAAAAGATATTGTTAATAGAGAATATTTACTGAAATACAGTGAATATTATGTAGCAAATACTAATAAATCTTGAGTTTTACTCAGAACAAAGATGAGAAAAGAAAGAAAAGAACATATACAGATTCATATAAACAGTGAGTATATAACAGAAAACATAGGCTATTTGACAAAATAAGAGAGTTCGTTAGATGTTGGGCTATCTTTAAAGGAGAAGTGGAAATGTTTAATAAAATACTATTTGATTAATTAGGCGAAATACAATTTGATGATTGTATCAACATGCTCCAGCAGTATACATACATATATATGTATATGAGTATTTGAAATAAAGCAAGAGAGAGAAATACAAAATGCATGCATACATAGTTATTCCAATCAATAGTCTACCTAATTATTTAGTGAAATGTATTTATAACCAACAAAGTACAAAAAAGTGAGACTTAGGTTGTGACAAATACATACAATGAGATTATTTTGGTTTCAGTCAACCCAATCCACTCGCAAGATTTTGAATGGTTTAAGATGCCATACAATGGGACTGAGCCCAAAACCATGTGATTGAGAAGTAAACTTCTCATTCATAAAGCCATACCTGTGCCTATGTGTGTATGTGTGTGTGTATGTGTGTGTGTATGTGTGTATATAAAGATTTTGTAAAAGCAGCAATTTAGTCATATTTCTTCTCTAATTGCAGGTAAGACATTTTTTTCAACATAAAACAAGGAATATTTTATGAGTCTAATGCTTTTTTAGTCTTTATAAACACACACATGTTTAATGTTAAATGTTCTTAGATTAAGTGAAGTTCAAATTATGCAATGTTATTGATACTGTCAATAATTGCATTAGGCAAATTAAAAATTTTCCTGTTTAAAAGAGTAAAAAAATCTTCTATTCAGATATAATTTGATACATATGTGATTGAATAAATGGAAATAATGTTTAATCATTAGTTTTTGTTAAGTCACTGTACATCCAGCTGATGGTAGTATTCATAAATTTACTGAGAGCTAAATAGGTAAATAAAAATATACGAGGTGGTTGAAATGTATAAATGATGAAAGAGGAGAGCTATATCAAAATGGGAAAAGACATTTTCAACCAATAATGATTCGTGAACTACAGCTAATGTTGCAACAATTGTATTTACTGGTTGAAGTCAGTTAAAAGTATAGACTTCTTTTCATTAAATCTCTTTTCAAATATTTGGCCTTTGGAAAAGGGGGTTAAAATTAGATTATTGAGTGAACAGGTTTCTTTAGATTTAAAAAACAAAAATAATACAAAAAATTTTTTTATACATTTGTCACCCCCCTTTTTTATTTATTTATTATCCTTTATCTATTGACTTAGTCTCTATTCTAGAGAGGAAATGTGTTATTTGTTCAGTTGTAGGCAGCTTTTAACTAAGAAGTAGTAGTTATTATCAAGTTTCATTTCAGAGCTTCGTATCCTAGCAACTATGATATTGTCTTTGCTTGCAGAGTACAGCAAATTAGTGATAGGGTTAATAATACATGTAAACCAATATGCAGTGTTGAATGGTACTGGGTATCCCATGAGACATCATAGATGAAGATCCTGTAAGCAATCTTGTAATCTAAAATCAAATATTGTTCAAGCATGCAAACGAGTTTAAAGAAACATGCAGTAGACTAGTTTATAATTTCAGCATAAGTAAGTCTTTGAGAAGCAACCTGCAAGGCAGAGAAGCCATGAGGCTAATAACGTATCAAATTTTCTTACATAAAATAAAACAAACTGGTTTATTAGACATATCACTTTTCTGGAAATAGTAGAAAATATATGATATATAATTTGAGAATTAATCATGTTTCCAATATTAAGAAATGATGAAAGATAAGAGGTTATTAATGAAAATCATTTAGCACTACTAATGACAAACTTTAAAAGAACACCAATTCTTTGGAAATGGAGAGGTGAGAGTGATGAGAGATTTACAAAAGAATGGTAATAAAAGGTTCCTTGGTTCATTGATTGCTGAGATAGTTACGCACAAAAGAATCAAATTGTTAGAAGTTTAAACTTGTTTAAAAGAGAATATCTTATTAGAAATTGTAAAGAAAATGAAGAATTTTCCAAGAAGAAAACAAACCTTAACTCATTAAAGTTAAGACACAGTTGAAGGAGATTTTAAGATGAACAATAAAACTGTAGATGAAAGATTACTAACTAAGACAATTACAATGTGGAAGATGTATATTAGTCTCTCAAAACACATAAAGCTGTTAACTTCACTTAAACATTTATTATTTGATGTCTCAAAATTTTCATCACACCAACTGTAACCTGGTCACTGATGTTGCAACTCATTTCTACAGCTGAGTGAACTGGAGCAATGTGAAATAAAGTGTCTTGCTCAAGAACACAACATGCAGCCTGGTCTAGGTCTTCAAACTCACAACCTCACGATCGTAAGCTCGACGCTCTAAACACTGAGCGTATATAGATATGTGTGTGTGTGTGTGTGTGTGTGTGTGTGTGTGTGTGTGTGTGTGTGTGTGTGTGTGTGTGTGTGTGTGTGTGTGTGTGTGTGTGTGTGTGTGTAGAAATGAAGAAACTATATCAATTACAATGTAGTTTAGATAAAAGCATGAAAGATGAAGCTGATAGATAAATCATATATAACATTTCATCCACCAATGGACTTGTTAGTCGTATGGTGAAATTCTATTACTGTAGCAATAACTCATGTCAGAATAAATATAGACATACAATAATTGATCTTTGTTAGAAAATTAAACAGTTGCCAAAAGTGCCGTATGGTAGGACTAAACATGAAATTATATGGTGTGTGTGTATATATATATATATATATATATATATACACACACACACACAAACACACGCACAGGCACACACACTTTGTGATCATGAGTGCACCCAACCCCATGTGTGCGTATGCTCATATTTTTGTGGCTGCTTGTATGAGCGAGTGCATTTGCACTACGCAGCTTGCCTGAGCGTGTGTATATATTCCATATCTGTTAACAGTTATTTTTAATACTTTTCTCACTGGATTTGTGTGTTCGTTTCTCCTTTTGTCATCTGTGATTTTATTTTTGGTCCTCCGTCTGGCTGTTTTTTCTCTCTACAAAATGGAAAGTTACATTGCGGAACAATCATTTTAACGAGTTGTATTTATTTATCACCCGACGAGATACATCTGCACCACTGGATGCTCCTGAACCAGTTGTTGAGTGTCCCACCCAAGAGGAATCGATGCCTGGTGTGTTGAAACAATTGTCATGATTAATAATAAATTCATGTATATTCCATCTTCTGCCTTTCATTTGCTATATATATATATATATATATATATATATATATATATATATATATATATATATATATATAAAGGTTAAACAGGACAGCAAACATTAAGGCAAGGCAAACATCTCAAGTCATATAAAATATTATTATAGGAAGAAATTCCTACAATAATATTGTATACGACTTGAGATGTTTGCCTTGCCTTTTGCTGTCCTGTTCCACAAATATATATATATATATATATATATAGCAATATAGCCTATATCTATATATGCTAGTATATAGTATATTTCTCACATTAATTTTCCATATAAATGTGACAGTTTAATAGACAATAAGGTTATGAAAAGAAATGATTTAAGGAAACTGCTGACTAAAGGACTTTTAAATTTTAACAACTTTTCAGTGATATCATAGGAAATATCTCAAAACAAACAAAATATGCTAATGGAATAGTAAACTACAAAAATAAAACAAATAAAAACAAGAACAAAACAACAATAATCACAAAAGAGAAGCCAAGATTCCATAGCAAACGAACAAACATCTCATATGTGAAAAATGAGTTGTTAGCGAAATATCAAAATACATGCTAAAAGGAATTTTCACGATTCTACTCATAAATAGCAGAGAATCATGGTTTAAATTTATCACTTGTGCTTTATAATACTAGAATATGCAAACCATAGAAGAGATATGTTTTTCCAGAGTCAAATATGAAATGTTCTGAAAAATGACATTCCTGTGGTTTTAATTAGTTTAGCAATGTAAAAGTTAGTAACTAGTACTTTGACATGCATGCATGTGAATGTGTGTATGTATATGCAAATTATATATATATATATATATATATATATATATATATGTATATATTTTTATCTTTTACTTGTTTCAGTCATTAGACCATGAAAAATTTTTAGTTGAATGAATTGACCCCAGGATTTTTTTTGTTTTTTTAAAGCCTGATACTTATTCTATTGGTCTCTGTTGCTGAACAACTAAGTTATGAGGATGTAAACAAACCAACACCAATTCTCAAATGGTGAGGGGGGGGGGACAAACACAGACACAAAGACAAACACACACACGCACAACAAGCTTCTTTCAGTTTCTGTCAACCAAATCCACTCACAAGGCTTTGGTTGACAGTAGCTACAGTAGAAGACATGTGTCACACAGTGGGACTGAACCCAGAAGTTCAGGTTTTCTATTGCCTGATGCTCTTCTTGTTGCCAACCCTCATCCATTTTCTAGCATGGAAATATACTTCATAGATCTTCAAACATGAATAGCTCAATTGCCAGATATGATTTCAGAGAAGATTGCAGGCAAATAACACTGTTTTTGTATGAACAGTAATTTTGTTTAGAATAAGTGTTCCGTATGGGGGCCAGCATGTCAAAGAATAGATCTGTTTCTCTACATGTCATAAAAGGTAACTTAAAGAGGTTGAGGGAGGATTTGTACTCCAGCCTTGTAAAACCCTCACCAGTAATGACTACCTAAAGAAACCCATGAGTTGGTGGGTTGTCACCTGAGTGGTGGAAAGGTGACATCTGCCATGAGTTGTAGGGAATCACCAATAAATGATGGATGCAGCGATGCACTGTTATAACGCATGGACCCCACCCATAAGAAAAGAGAGAAGAGTATACAGCAAATGGGTTTCTTTCAGTTTCCTCCACCAAATTCAATGATGAGGCATTGGTCTCCTCAAGACAGTAGAAGACACTTGCCCTTGGTGCCACATTGTGGGACTAAACTTGAAACAACATGGTTGTGAATTGAAGATTTTAACATCACAACCATTCTAGTATTTAAATTTACAAATGGAAGAAAAAGTACTCAATTCATGCAGTGGAGTATATTTATTCAAAACTGATTCTTCCTTCCTCCATCAATGCTCATCAAGAGTAATGATGGAAGGAAGTTTCCAATTTCCCTCATCTAGGCAACTGAATAAAATACTTTAAGTAGATAATTTATTTCACATTGAACTAGTGTATGTGTGTGTGTGTGTGTATACACAAATGTGTGTGCATATGAAAATGAGTGAGGGAGGGAGGAGGAAGGAAGTATGAGAGGGGGAGAGCATGAGAGAAAGAATGTGCAAGGAGTAAGAATGAGGGTGTGAAAGCAAATGAGTATTGTGTACTTATGTGTGGGTGGGAGAATTAAGTATGTAAGGGTGAATGTAAGGGGGAGTGCTTGTGTTTGTGTGTGTGTGAGAGAGAGAGAGAGAGAGAGAGAGTGTGTGTGTGTGTGTGTGTGTGTGTGTGTGTGTGTGTGTGTGTGAAAGAAAGAGAGAGGCAGTGAGTTAGTGTGTGTGTGTATGTATCAGAGAAAGTTTGAGAAAGAGTTTGTATGCAAATGTGAGTGAGTGAGTTAGTGTGTGTGTGTGTGAGTGCATGCGTCTGCATACGCAGAATAATATTGTTCAAATTGAAACATTCCAATGAAGCAAGAAGTTATTTTGGCAAAGAAGATACATGCAAGATGAAAGTCTTTTGTTTTAATGCCAAGAAAGTCAGTTTTTTACATCATCATTATCATCATCGCCATCATCTTGAAATTAGTTTGCAATATGACGTTAGCTCAGCCACAAGAGAATTATATATACATACATACATATATATATATACATACATATACATATATACATAGCAAGAGTGTGCTTGTAGTTTGTGCATCATTCTAATGGAGAAAGCCAAAGAGCCAGTAATTATGCTGTTGTTATTATCATTATTGTTATTATTAGAGGGACAACTAGTGATCCCTGAAAATATTCTGAACTTTATATTTGAAAGGAAGAAAAAAAAAAAATTGGAAAAAAAAAAAAAAAAATCAAAAACAACGTGTACCCTTTGAGGTTTGAATTTCTCCGTTTTGTTGGGTAGGGCTAGCACCTGAAGTCTTTTGGTCATTATTAGTGTTTTGTTTGCTGTCTTCAGTAGTAACGGGGTTGGTGCCTGATGAAAAATAGACCGGGGAAGATAATAAAAGAGAAAAAAAAATAAGGACAAGCAACTGGAAAAAGTTACTCCAACAGGAAGATTTTAGGCAACACAAATTACTACATCTTCTTTTCTCATTCATTTTTGTTCTTTGTTTCCTCTGTAATTTGCATATATTTTGTTGTTTTTGTTGTTAATACTGTAGTAGTGGTTGTTGTTGCTGTATACTATTTTCAGTGTCACCTTTTAAAATCCTGTTTGTTTTATGGTTAGTGAAGAGTAGGTAGATCAATAATGAATGAACTAAGTGAACTAATAAAAATGAAAAAAAAAAACCAAGTTGTAAAAAAAAACAACTAATAACAATGGTTATAAGAACTCATGGTAGAAAGACCACATCAAGATTTAAAACAAAACAAAAAATAAATAAAACAATCACATAAAAATAAATAAGAAAAAAATGGAAAAGATTTATTGTGAAATTTACTTGAAAATGGTTTCTACAGGAAATGGTTTTGTCAACTTGACAAGACTAATTCTTTGAGTATTTTGTTTTCAAAAACTATCTAAGAATTTCAATCTCATCAGTTAACAAAACCATTTGAAATTATCTTTATTTTTACATACGTACAACCACATTTTTCTATATATTTCTCTGTATATATGTGGTATGAGATTTCAAAAGAACAATATCATATTTTCAACTATAGTGTATCATACTAGACAGATGGAGCAATTGATCACTTAGAAGTTTTACATTGAATTTTTTAGATGAATGCTATCCTATTATTTTCTTTTCAAATTTACTAACAGAAGTGAAAATATCTGAATGCAACAAATAATTAAAACTGTGTATTTTATAAAGCAAGGAAGAAAGCAATGGTAGGGAAGGTGAGCTATTGTTTAAAGCATTAATGGGGGGGGGGGAGAGAAACCTGGCAATGTAGGAGAAATGAAAAGGAGAGCTGCACTGATGGATGAAGAAAAGTTCTGATGAACAAAGAAAGGAATAATATCTCAAATGTGATTGGTTTAAATGCTACAGACATTAGCCAATAAAAAGACTAACAAGAAACAATTGCTGAAACCACAAAATTTAGCACTAATTATAACGAGACAACAAAAACTAAATTGATTACAAATGATCAGCGAAACTGATAAAGCAATTTGGTAAGACAAGCAAACAAGAAGCCAATTTCAAGAACAAAGTCAGAAATGGTTTAGAAGAATAAAGTCTGAATCAAAATATTTTCACAGAAAAAAAAAGGGAAAATGGTAAAATCATTAAAATTTCCAAAACAAACTAATTAAAAGTTAAACTACAGTGATATACATCGTCTGTGTCTACTCTAAAGATATAATTAAAAGAGAGGAACTTACCTTGAGGAGACCCAATAGTGAGTGTGACAGAATATTCAGATTCTTTTATTAAGTTGACAATTTCTTCATGATGCATATGAGAAATGTCAACGTTGTTCACAGCCAGTATTCGATCCCCTACATGCAGTCGATTACATCGTTCTGCAGGGCTATTCTCCAGGATGCGACCTACCAAGTTCAGAAAAGAAGATATACAGATAGTATGGAAGAAATAGAAAACAGTTCAAATTATTTGAAATTCAAATCAGCACCATTATGGTCTCCATTATCCTCATCCTCATATTTTAACAATTTTTTCCATGCTGCCATAAGTCTAATATATTGCCTGGTATTTCATTTCTTTGTCATCTTTGATGCCTAAGAATTAGAATTTCCTTTCACTCTCATTCTACTAACTTCCATTGTCAATGCACACACACACACATGCACACGTACACATACACATACATAGAGCAGTGATGCATAACAGGAAATGGATATGAAACACCAGCATGAAAACTATATAAATGATGCTATAGGAATGAAGATTTTTTGAGATTCACTGCATTAACATTCTCTTGTTACATCTGCTACAAGAAATGCCGTATATCAGTGATGGCCTCATTAAAAACCTATAACCAACACCTGTGTGGGACACTGAAATTTGCTGGTAGGGGTGCAAACCCAGGTTCAAAATTATTTTTACATACAAGGTTGATTTTTAAAAAATCTTAATATCAATATAAAACATAAGAGAGAGAGAGAGAGATGGCAATTTTGAGAAGGACTGAAAGAGCAATGGTGAGAGAAATGTATGGTGTGAGGCTGTTTGATAAGAGGAGGACTGAGGACTTGATGGGGATGCTGGGATTTGAGGAATCAGTGGAACGGCTGGCTAGGGCAAATGGAGTGCTGTGGTATGGGCATGTGTTGAGAAGGAGCATGCTCTGAAGAGGATGCTAGAGTTTGAGGTAAATGGACAGCGAAAGCAAGGTAGACTGAGGAAAATGTGGAGGAGGAGATTGGGAGGGTTGGCTTGAGAAGAGAGGATGCCCAAAACCGGGCAAGATGGCGAGATGGTGTGAGGGCGGTTGCTATGGCATTGAGGTAGATCTGGCCACCCCCGTTAACGGGGACAAAATCCAGATTCAAAATAATGGATATTGATGATGATGACAATAATGATAATGGAGGATGAGGATGATGATGATGATAATAATAATAATAATAATAATAATAATAATAATAATAATAATAATAATTTCTACTAAAGGCGCAAGTCCTGAAATTTTTGTGAGAGTAATATTTCAAATCAGTCCAAAAATATTTCTATGCTTGTTCATTTGGTGACAAAGTTATTCAGGAGGATGTTCAAAGCATTTTCATTGCCCCACCCTCAAATTTTAGGAGGTACACTTGCATCCCCTGTTCCCAAACCAGTGAATCAACTGTAATATCAAACATTGATTAATACCATTTGTGCATTGGAGGTGGTTTACTGCAAACTTTGGAAAGATGGTAAATTCTACTTGTTGCAGTCTAGTTAAGCTTTGAATTAGGTACAGACAAATGTACCCCTTTTATAAAAAGCAAGGAAATAGTTCTAATCAAATTAGGTACTGACAAATGTACCTCTTTTATAGAAATCAATAAAAAGCAAGGAAATAGTTCTAATCAAATTAGGTACTGACAAATGTACCTCTTTTATAAAAATCAATAAAAAGCAAAGAAATAGTTCTAATCAAGTTACTGCCACAATTTTCTCAAATTCTTGGGCACAAGTGACTGTGATGGGTGTGAGCCTGTTTGTACAATTTACTGCAATCTTTATCTGCTTCTCAGCTACTTCCACCCTAATATAATGTGAGATAGTTATGTATCCCCTTTATAACAAGACACTTGGGCTTGTCCTTCAGCCTCTTGATACCCGCCATAAAGAAGTCTCCTCCTTTTAAATCTTTTCCCATTTAATTGAAGGGACTTTTTTCTGTCTTGCAACTTATTTGGCAACTGCACTGGTGTTGGTGGCACGAAAAAAAAAGCATCCAGTACATACTGTAAAGTAGTTGGCATTAGGAAGGGGCATTCAATCATAGAGACCATGCCAAAGCTGATAATAGAGCTTGCCAGATCTTGGCAAACCATCTGACTCATACCAGCATGGAAAACAGATAATAAATGATGATGATGATGATGATGAATAAACTGGTACCAAACTAGCAAGAGTAAAGTACTGGCTCTTTTATAGTTGTCTAGTACTTGATTTGAACTGAAATCCTTATGTTGCAACTGAATCAATTACACAAAATTGACTTAAATAGTTTCTCAAGATGTCAACATTTTCTTTGTAAACTTGCAATATCATCACAGTCGCAGATCTGATGTTCCATGATATCAGTCATCTTTACTGATCCGAAATAAATCAAGTACCTAATTCATATCTATTTGTTACCCCACGCTGCATTAATTTTTATATTTTCCAATGTTATTTGAATAAACACAAAGAATAGTTTTACCATAGTGTTCTAAGGCTTTTGTAGCTCTGTTCTTCCTCTATGACTTTTGTTTATTTTTGAAATCTAAATAAATTTTACCTCTTTTTAGATGTATGAAGATGGGAAAAAATAAAAGAAATGAATGACTTTATCTGATAATTTGATTACTTTATTCTGTTCTTGAATCTTTGTAAGAAACCATTATCTACTTTAGGAGATAATGGTTTCCTTTTTTCCCCAGTTATTCTTTGTTCTAATGATGACGTTTTTTTTTTTTTTTTTATTCCAGTTAGGAACTTTGCATTTACACTAATGCCCACCTCTCCTATGTGAATGATAATCATCATTATTTTAAAGTCCACTTTTTTCATGCTTGCATGGGTTGGATGGAGTTTATTAAAGCAGATTTTCTACAACTCTTCCTATTACCAACCCTCAACTGCTTCTAAGCAAGGTAATGTTTTTCCATGGCCGGACATGTCTTTGCAGAAGATTGGAAATGAATGAAACTGCTTGTATGATAGTGACACTCATTTACAACTATTACGTGATATGACGAGAAGGAGATACAAGCACATACATACTCATACACACCACCTACCAAATCTACTCATGAGCCTTTCGTCAGCCTTGGTGGTCGGAGGTTAGTAGAAGACACCTGCACCTATCACATAACCATGCTTGCTAAGAGAAAACCTCGGCAGCAACTTAATTAGAACAAGAACTTTCCTTGTTTTTTATTGATTTTAAAAGAGGCTACACATTTGTCTTTACCTAATTTGAAGCTCAGATAGACTGCAACAAGAAGAATCTACCCTCTTGCCAAGGTTTATAGTAAACCACCAGTAATACACAGAACACGTAACATTTTCTGCCATTTGGCTCTCATCATCTCGTTGTTTTAATGTCGTCATTAACAATTAACAAGACTCTGGCATGCAACATTGCAAAGATAGATATAGAGAGAACCTCACACTTGACAGGAAACAAAACAAAAGCAAGCTGAAATATATATGTATGTGCTGACTCAAATGTCTTTAGAATGCATTTCCTTTCACACCAATGTAAATATAAACTGCCAAGTTGAAGCAGAGAGGCTGTGAAGTTAACATACAAAGCAGAACAGTCACTGATTTTTTTAGAAAGTTTATTTGTTTAAGAAATGCCAACATGGAGCAATAGCAATGTAATAGGTTTTAGTTCTTTCTGAAAAGATTCTGATAAAATTGAAAGGGCTGTCTTGTTACTACATCTATCATGACTCCAACTTACAAGAAAAGCTGCAGGCTAATGAAAGACTCATCGTTTCCATGGGACCACTGCTCACAGCAGTGTACCATTTACAATGTAGTGCTTTTAGTTAGGTAAATGTATACATTGACAGTGTTATGGACTATTGGGACTTTGTGTAAAGATGATATGATGACAATAACTAGACTACAGGGATAGTGTGGAATAAGATGGTTGAGCAAGTAGTTCTAGGCTCATGTATTTAATGAATTAATGTCCAAACTAAATGTGGGACAAATGTGAACAGGAAAAAAAATTCATTTGTCCTTTTCTCTTTATTTCATTAATATTTTCCCATGGCTATACAGGTTTTGGTTAGAAAACTGGAAATGAACATTGCTAGTATGATAATGTTTGCTTACAACCATCACATGATATCTAGATGAGGGTACACACAGACACCACTCTCTCTCTCTCTGTATATATATATATATATATATATATATATATATATATGTATATATATATATGTATATATATATATGTACTGTGTTATGCTAAGAAGTAGTGAATGGTCTCAGAATTTTTTACTCAAATCAAATATAACAAACTACACCAAATCACAATTAGAGTATCTGAAAAACTAAAGTCTAGACCAGCTAGTTTGTACTGGCATTGATTCATATAACTTATATATATATGACAGGTTTCTCTCAATTTCTCTCTACCAAATCCTTTTACAAGGTGTTGGCCAACCTGAGGCTATAGTAGAAAACACTTGCTCAAGGTGCAATGCAGAGGGACTAAACATAGACTCCTATTGTTGGGAAGCAAGCTTCTTAACCATACAGCTATGTTTGTGCCACCACACATGAGCCTAATTTTCTGTGCTTCAACCAGAAAATTGAAAATAAAGGATAAACCTTTGGGGGAAGGACAGGGGGAAAATTATTGGTCCAGGGTTTGGGAATTGATCTACAAAAAGACAGAAGGGTGAGATGAATATTCTTGCATTGATAGAATATAGCGATTTGATTGAAAGGAACAGTGACCATTTTACTATGATGATGAAGAGAAGGTAAGCAACAGATATCTTAGAAGATCAGAAATTGGGTATAGTTCCTGCTAGTAAGATTCAAAGTTTTTGATAATATCCTATAGTAACAGAGAAATAGCGTGAAAGTAAATTTATAACTATAAAGACATTTGAATCAGTGTATTAAAGACACCATCAATTATTAAATGAAGGACCAAATAACCACAAGTTAGTTAAGAAAAAAAGCATGCTTTAAGGAAAAATACAAAGTGAAAAAACATTTTTTTTCCCCTTCACCACAGAAAATATTAGTTTTACAGTTGGATCTTATCCTTCCTAAAATAACTCAAAACCCTAAACAGCTAAATCCATCCCTAATCATACAATTGAATAAATTACTAAAGCAAATATTTTATGACTGGATGGAATAAATATTATAGTATTAATGAATTAAGAACCAATGGGACAGAAGTATCTTCTGATGACTACTACATAATTTCTAAGCTCCATATACAGTGGTAAGCCTTTTATCTTTGATGCATCAAGATTTTGGAGTGTTCAGTGTATGTGGTAATTTAGAGCCATTGATAAGAATGAACTATTATACTTGATATTCAGTATTTCTTTACTTTTAATAAATTCCATCAATTTCTTTGATAAATATCAAATCTGAATTTATGCCCACCTCCTACCTTCCTTCTTATTAAGAGTAGGCTTCAGTCTTGCATGTTACAAGATAACTTTATTAGTAAAGAAAAAGGTACCCAGAACACTTTGTAAAGCAGTTGGCATTAGAAAGGGCATCCACAAACACGAATCATGTGAAAACTGAGCAAAATGTAGTCCTCTGAGCCAGTGGATCCTGTCAAAATATCCAACTCATGCTAGCATGGAAAGCACACATATGATGTTAATGCTATTGCTGTCCAGTCTGTCTGACTTTAACCCTTCAGATACCAGCCTGCCAGAAACTACTTCTGGCTCTGTAGTACAAATGTCTTGTTTTCAAAAGTTCTGAATTAAAATCTTCCACCAAAATTTATGTTCCTAACACTAGCTTAACGATAACTAAGCTATTTTACTAAATTCTTTGTTATATTTAAAATTAATGGAAAGAAACACGGAGAATCTCACCAGAAATGTGATAACAAAGGGGTTAAGCAATATTCATACATAAATTAATTCTTGTTTGGTTAAACAAGCTTTTCTTATGTCACTATTAAATATTTGCTCAACTATCTCTAAGCTACAGATTTGGTCCCTATTTTAAAAATAGGGAGTTTTTTGAAGGATACTTCACTGCTACACTGAACAGCTAAGTTGCCAACTGAAAAGTTTCCTCGTTATTTCTCCATACCAATCAGGTATTTCAGGAGAAGAGTCTGTTCCTAGGAAAGATTTACATCTCATTTGCTGAACACTACAGAAACAAATTAGGTTCTTATTACAACAAAATACCAGTGTCGCCTTCCTGGCACTTGTGCCAGTGGCATGTGAAAAGACATTCGAGCGCGGTCATTGCCAGTGCTGCCGGACTGGCTCCTAGGTGGCACATAAAATACACCATTTTGAGCGTGGCCGTTGCCAGTACTGCTTGACTGGCCTTCATGCTGGTGGCATGTAAAAGCACCCACTACACTCTCGGAGTGGTTGGCGTTAGGAAGGGCATTCAGCTGTAGAAACTCTGCCAAATCAGATTGGAGCCTGGTGTGGCCATCTGGTTCGCCGGTCCTCAGTCAAATCGTCCAACACATGCTAGCATGGAAAGCAGACGTTAAACGATGAATGACTGTTTGTTTCTACACATTTAAGATAATATATAGAAGAGCATTGAAATCAATGCTGACACCTGGGAAGTGCAAGCACAGGACTGTCCTGCCTGCTGAAGATGCATTAACAGAGGTGCCACCTCCTAGAAATAGAACAGGATTGCAGAGGGCATAAAGAAAGCGCAAGTCCAGAGCTGACTCCTTGCCTTCAGTCCCTGCAGACCACCAATGCCTGACATGTGGCAGAACCTTCAGAGCATGCATTGGATTGATTGACACACCATGTCCTGTCTTCTCCCATGTGATGTCCTTGATCTTTGTCAACAAAAATGGATGAACTAATAATAGTTGCTATTTTATTATTTGTAAGAAATAGAAAAAGACAACAAGGTTAATTGGGAAACAAAGGAAAGGTTAAAAGGTGAGAGAAAGAAGGGGTTACAGTCCACTGACACATACCAATGAACTCACCTATTGTTGAGCCTGCCTTGCTTACAGAGGAAATTATCACAAAGCCAAAACCTTCATGTTCTCTACGTGTTACAGTCACATCATAAGGGTAACTTTCTGATACACCAGCAGCTCGGTAAAAGGGTTGTTCTGGAAGAGATAAAAGCAAGAAAAAAATTAGATACCAGACATATAGGATGAGAAACAACTGAGATGATCCATCAAAAGTTTACAAATCATACACAGGGATAGATAAATATTTTTGGTTTCTTTGAACAATTTGTTCTTCCTTTGACTTTTCTTTTTGCACGTATTATGCTAAGTAGGCTTTCTAAGATAATGTAAAAATACACATTAAACAAGACACCTATATGTCAAACTCTCGAGCGAGATCGTTGCCAGTGCCCCTGGACTGGCTCTTGTGCGGGTGGCACATAAAAAACACCATTTCGAGTGTGGCCGTTTTCGTGCGGGTGACACGTAAAAGCACCCACTACACTCTCTAAGTGGTTGGCGTTAGGAAGGGCATCCAGCTGTAGAAACTCTGCCAAATTAGATTGGAGCCTGGTGTTGCCATCCGGTTTCACCAGTCCTCAGTCAAATCGTCCAACCCATGCTAGCATGGAAAGCAGACGTTAAACGATGATGATGATGATGATGATGTAAACACAACCAAGTGAAAGTATTGGACAGTACTGTTTATTTGTATTATACTGGGTCTCCAACCATAGAAACAATGCCAAAGCAGACAGAACTCGGCAAAGTCTTCTGACTTGGCAGTGCCTGTTAAACTATCCAACCCATGCAAGTATGGAAAATGGACATTAAATAATGATGATTTTCATATTCTCAGAGAAGGATAAAAACTATAAACAATAATACAGTTTATTTGTATTGTAGTAAACTGGTACATGAACTGAGATAAAGACAGCTCATAAAATTACTAGTGTATTTTTCATTCCCAAGTAAAACTTCAAACATAAGCAGGATTGAGTGGGAGTCATGTCTGGTGTCAAATACAAGCTTTAGTGTGTGGACATTCTCCTCAAAAAAGCTTTAATTTTTTGAAATTCCAATTCAAAGATTGTGTAGCTGTACTAATATTTCAATATGAACAAGGATAGAAAGATTCTATACAGCTAAATCATTCTCTTCTTAAAAAGGTTGGATACATTGGATAATGCTGCCTAGAAAAATAGATGGCTGGGTCATGGTTGGAATAACTTTGATCATAGATCTACTCGTTTAGGACTGAGCTGAAGCTAAACAACTTTTGTAACTGTGTGGACTGTCAGAAGAAGAGTACCTGACACTAAAACCCTTTGCTCCAAGATGGACAATCTTGTAAGTAATATAAGTATGTTACATTAAAACTACTGAGAAAATCTTTCATAGAAATATTGTTAGATAGCAGTAAACAACAACATAGAAAAAACACGGTTATTAGAGCATGATGTTAGGCTCTGTGTGTTTTTGCTTTTGCTGTGCACATGCACTGTTTTGTGATAAAATGTTACATTTTATTTATGTTAGAATTCATTCTAATGCCACAACAATACAATTATCAACATTTCCAACATAACAAAATCAGTTTTCTAACAGGCAAGCTGGACGAAATGCTTAGCAGTATTTCGATTGTCTTTACATTCTGAGTTCAAGCTCAGTCAAGCTCGACTTTGCCTTTCATCCTTTTGGGGTTGATAAAATTAAGTACCAGTTGCGTACTGGGGCTGATCTAATTGACTGGCCCTCTCTCACAAAACCTCTGGCCTTGTGCCTAGAGTAGAAATCACATTCAATATAGAAAGATGTATTTTAAACCCTTCAAGCATTCAGATGACTCTGTCAAATGAAATGCTTATCTATTCACTTTGTTTTGAATTAATTATGCATTATCTCATAGCTTTAAGACTTCAATGATGTGATTGTTTATTTTTTGAATGACTTTGCAGGTTAGATGTGAGAGGCCAGACCTGGCCTGTTTGAGCATAAAACAGGCAGAATATTTGAGACGAATATGGCTGGTTTAAATAAATAATGATGAAGAGGAGAATTAGGTTGAAATTCCAATAGTAAGATTGACCAAAACCTAATGGTAACTAACTGTAAACTTTCCTTAGTTCACAAATAATCACTTAATATTTTCCTTGTAACAGATGCTTAATGACATGATGGTCTTGCAGCTAAGATACAGACAATAAAGAATAATACTGCTGACATATTGAGGGAGAGTCTGGGATTCACATCTGCAAAACACATATATCAACAAACAAACACGGGTTGAAGCCCTCTGATAACTAATTAAAAGTATCAGTAGACAATGTCTTGAGACACGAGTGACTGATGCAGAGCAGTTGGATGACAGGGCAGGTTTGATATCGTAGTAGCTGATACTGTCGTAACAGAGATGATAAAGATGATGATGATGCTGATCATGATATCTACCATGATTATTTTTAGCACAAAGAGACAGATGAGATGACAAATCAAAGTTAAATTAAAAAGTATCATTATATTAAGAAAAAAAAAAAAAAAAATTCCCCAAAGCTTTCAATACTGAGATAAGAGTTGTCTAAACAAATGTTATCACATTCTAAAATTCTGTTAGTCTATTTGTAGAGAGAAGAATATGGTCTTTGTATGATTGGTTGGCATGTATTACTGCAACTAATATTATACGACACTAACACGGAATAAATGACAAAGTAGGGAAAATGACAGGTTTTTGCTGTTGTTTAGCCCAAGGTCATCCCTAATTTTATGATCAGAAACATACCTGCCATGACTAATCTACCTTAATTTTTTTTCTCAGGTATCATGTATTTAATACTACATTAATTAATGCAGTTTTAGATGCCACCCTTTTTAAGATAACAGGCTGTGATAGAAGAGAAATTTGGCTGCTGTTTCTAGCAGGTCGAGTAACAACGTAGAGAGTCCTTCATTAGAGTAAAGTCGTCATCATCATAATGATTTTAAATAATTGATTACAGGTAGAGCATTTACATAGCTGCATCGCTGTTGTCCCTATAATCATCATTCAATTTCTTAAAAAATTATTCTGACAAAAGAATATTCTTGCTAATTGGCAGATGTAACTATAGGCAACCATTTAGTTACATTTAGTAAATATGAAATAGAAAAGAAAGGAAAATAAAATATATAAAAATGATTAAAACCAGCTATATTTTTTCTTACCTGACTGAAATGGGGTGCCACTTATAACAATAATCATAAATGCTTATTTAATGATTTTTCTTTTTTATAATTAAAATATTTAAATTAACTGCTTTTTTTTTTTTTTTTTGGTTGATTAGAATCAGGCATTAATTCCACTTAAAAAGTAATCAAATGTCCGCAGTTTTACTATAAACACCACATAGCAACTACTTTTGAACAGATATAAGTTAATGTTGTGCAGGCAGCCAGCAACTTAGAAGAAAATAAACTTCCCCGCCCATATCAGTCGACAAAATAAAAAAAAAAAGATAAAGAAATCAGTTGACAAATAAAGATCACAAAAGTGAAGTGGGTGGGTTTATGGTTATGAGTGAGTAGTGGGGGGGCTGAAACTATTTAGTGTTGAAAATAATTGAAGCTAGTTTAGGTATTTATGAGGAGAGTGAGGTAACCTGTCCTGTCCTAGATATTCATATATTGAAGAGAACAATACAATAAATTGAAATGCCAGGGAAGCAAAGCACACTACACACACACATGCACAAACAAAATAATCTAATACAAACAAATAATCGGTCACTAATATACAAACATACAGCATTCCTTATACCGTACCCGTACAATAATGTGGATACTCTAATAATAAGGATAAAAATAAAGGTGTGAAGTAATTAAAATAAAATCCTATACATTAAGTAATCATAACTATCAGTGTAATTAATATATACATTTATATAAGCAATGTGTAATGTAAATAATTATTTACTATAAAATAACATTATTATTTTGTAGCATTTACAATACTACAATATGTTGACCTTATTTTCATTATAGAAGCAAATATTGATAATGTGTGGAATTTAATTTCATTGTGTAAGGGCTATGCCTGCTTTATTTCACCCTTGAATGCTATTTGTTGTAAGCTAAAAGTAAAAAGGGGACAAATTGCCCTATTTTCTCTCTATCCACCTTATTGTATCTTGAAGGTTCACCCTGATGTCTCATCTTCACCTTTCTTCCTCTTTTCCTTTTGGGTTAGCCATATATCTCCTCTGCAGCAAGGAATTTATTTCTGTCCCTCTTTCTTACTGTAACCTTCCTACATCTGGCACAAATTCACCTCCCTCAATACTGCAGCCTTACTCAGATAAGGGGTCTTGCCTAGTGAGTTACTTGGGGACCTCACTACTGCTGGTGCCATTAAAAAAATGCACACAGTACTTTACTCTGCAAAGTGGTTTGTGTTGTGAAAGTTATCAAGCCATAGAAATCTTGCCAAAGCAAGTATTAGAGACCAATGCTGTCCTCAGACTAGTTTAATCCTGTCAAACCATTCAACTCATGCCAGCATGGAAAGCAGACATTAAATGACGAAACAAATTAATAATTATTTCTACTCTAAGCACGAGGCCTTGGGAGGGCGAAAGGGGGCTAGTTGATTATATCGACCCCAGTGCATAACTGGTACTTACTTCATCGACCCTGAGAGGATGAAAGGCAAATTCAATCTTGGCGGAATTTGAACTCAGATCGTAGCAGTAGACGAAATAACTGCTAAGCATTCCATCCAGCATTCTAACGATTCATGCCAGCTTGAAACAAATCAATAATATGAACTAAAACATCACAACCAAGTAGAGTTCCAGAAAGAGGTAGTTCATAGCATTTTCGAAGGGCTTCTGAGATTGGTAGAAGATAGGGATGAAGAGATTATGACACCTGAGTTATTGTCAGACAGGAGGCTTGCTCTGAATGTTTGCAATAGAGTAGACTCTGCTAAAAGCTACCCAACATCCATGTGGTAGTGTTGAACCAATCAACAGATTAAGTTTCCCACCAGAGAACAGGTACAACCTATCCAACAGGCTTCCATGCAGTTTCCACCTCCAAAAGCAAGGCTTGGGAAAACCAGAGTATATGGTAAAAGCCAATTGTCTAAGGTACCACATAGTGGAAATTAGACCCAGAATCATGAAATTATGACTTAAATTCATTATTATACTGCATGGTTAAGAAGTTCTGTTTGCAACCATGTGGATTTGGGTTCAGTCCCACAGCATAGCATCTTGGGCAAGTGTCTTCTACTATAACTCCAGGATGACCAATGCCTTGTGAATGAATTTGGTAAATGGAGAATGTGTGGAAGCCCATCGCGCGCGTGCATGCGTGTGTGTGTTTGTCTTTCTGCTTGATAACTAGTGTGGGTTTCTTAACATCCCTGTAAATTAGCAGTCCAGCAAAAGAGACCAATAGAACATATACTAGATTTTAAAGAATGATAACTGTTGTTGATTTATTTGGCTAATCCCTTCAAGAGTTAGCCAAATAAACCAACCAAATATGTCTGAAGTCCAATGACTGAAACAAGTAAAAGATAACTGTTCCCATCTTGACCACATTGCCATACCAGCACCCAAAAGGAGAGACATGGTGCAGAAGCATGAGAAGAATAGAGGAATTGACAGCAACAACAAAATAATAATTACCAAGGAAAGGAATTTAAAATGTAAACATTTAAGTGACGAGTGAAACACTGCTAATTAGATAGATTAAATATTGTTTGTTAAATTAAATATCATGTCAAAGATATGTGCAATGCTTTTTGAATGAATATATCAATAAATATGTGAGGTTAGTTGATCAGTTGGTTATTATTAACGAGAGTAATTCCATATTTCCACATATCTTTATTCTGTGTCCTTTTAGTGAACTGATCTGATTATGTAAGATTCTGTGTGCGGCACAGAAGAGATTAGATTTCATAGCTGTAGTTGTACTAAAAAACTGAACAAAAACTGTTTAAGTGAAGCTTCAGTTTAGCTACAATAAACTAGAATCACTACAAGCTGAAAGGCACAGATATGAAAACAGTGGTGCATGTATCACAATCAGCCAAAACAAACATTGCTATATATCTCTACAATGTAACAGAAGCAGGTTGTTGGGGAGATTCTAGATTAACCAAACACCTGAATTCTTCATTTGGAACCTGCCGTTAAGATTCATAAAGCAATTACAGTAATACATTTAGCACCATTTTCTTACTAGATCTAAATACAATAATGTACCTTGTACCCTTGGATTTGTTGCCAAGATACTGAAAGGGGATAAGGTTGATTAGGTTGACGGCAGTGTATTAATGGTACTTACACCAACACCCTGGTGGTGGAGTGGGATATGAGGTGATAAGGCAGAGAGGTCAGTATCCTATACTTTATCTGCAAAACTGATGTCACTGGAAAATATGTGCATGCATACATACATATATAAATGGAGGCAAGCATGGCCAAGAAGTTTGTTTCATAATTACAAGGTCCTGGGTTTGATCCCACAGCATGGTATTTGAGTCAATTGTGTTTTGCATAGCCAAGGTACTCGGTGACCCTGTCAATGCAATTGCTACTTAAAAAGCATCCAGTCTACACTGTAAAGCGGTTGGCATTTGGAAGGGCATCCAGCTGTAAAAACTTTGCCAAAACTGACTTCACCTGTGCTCGTGCCATGTAAAAAGCATGAAGTCCACTCTGCTGAGTGGTTGGTATTAGGAAGGGCATCCAGTGTAGTGGGTGCTTTTACATGCCACCGGCACGAGGGCCAGTCAGGCGGTACTGGCAACGGCCACGCTCAAAATGGTGTTTTTGTTGTCAAATATCAACAGACAGCCTCTGCTGCTGCTAATATCTATGTGTGTGTGTGTGTGTGTGTGTGTGTGTGTGTGTAAGGGTGATGGATGCCTGAAGTGGGGGAGGTTTAAAATACATACAAAATAATTATAAAAAAAGGAGATGTATAAGTATGCAGTAATTTTCAGATGAGTTCTGTGTCAATGGGACACACTACCTATTTGATGGATATGTAAATCTCCAGAGTAGATATACAATCATAGCAAATTTATCAATTTTTCCATAGACTGAAAAAAAAAAAAAAATAACCCACAGCCTAAATCAATTTTTGACACTTATTGGGGTCTCATCAAAGATCATCATCATTATCATCGTTTAACGTCTGTTTTCCATGCTGGCTTGGATTGGACGGTTTGACTGAGGTTTGGAGAGCCAGTGGCTGCACCAGGCTCCAATCTGATCTGGCAATGCTTCTATAGCTGGATGTCCTTCTTAATGCCAACCACTCCGAGAGTGGAGTGGGTGCTTTTTACATGCCACTAGCATGGGAGCCAGTCAGGGGTACTGGCATTGGCCACCTTAGAATGGTGCTTTTTACATGCCACCATCTGAATGTGTACATTATTTGACTGATCTCAGAGAAACAAGGAGCCAATCCATTTATATTCACATCAAATGTAGGAGCTCTAGAGAACTAGGGTCCCTTATTTGCATTTTGTAAGTGTTTAACATTCAGGGTGCTATCAATGGGGAACCTAATCCACACAGCATCAAGGTATGATAATAGACATACAAACATGCAAATTTACCTGTTTCTAAGAGAAAGATAAATACTAACTTTCCTTTTAGAAAAACAGAAAGAAAACAGAAAAAAAGAAGAGAAATAGAGACAGGAAGGGAGTGGAAGACATACTAGAGAAGTAGAGATCGACAAAGCAATAAAATCTTATGTGAGTAGGTGTCTCATACTTCAGGGAGAAAGTCTGTCTTGAGAATCATTTACCATCCTAGAAGTTGAAGACAAGATATAGCAAAAATCACTGTGAGCAGTTTCATTAGCAAAGTGTATGAATTTTCAAAACATAACTGTTTAGTTTCTAAGGTAGAAGCTCCAGTTTCTTTCAGGGCTTAATATTAATTTGTGAAATATATACAATCTGAAACTGGAGTAGTTTTAGTGAAAATTGATAACAGTTGGCAATTTTAAATCAGAAACCATGTGACTGAAAGCTGTTAGTTACTGAACCTGGCTGAAGTGAAAGAACGTGAAGAGAAGGAGGTAAGGTAAGGGTTAGTGAAGATGAAAGATAGAAATAAGAAGAAAAAAAAGAAAAGAAGGGAAAATGAAGTATTACGTAAGCCAGGTAAGTAATATGACATATCAATACACGCCGCTGGTAAGAATCAGGTGCAGCAAATTAGGTCGAAGACTAGACTTGGGACTTAAGACAATTATCAAGGGATTAGGATGAAAAAACAAAATGGGGTAATACTAAGGTTAAAGTAACATTGAACAGGGAGAGTAATTAGTTTCTTATTGCTGTAAGTAATGGAAATACTGTTGTTGATGTTTAACCCCAGATCACCCTGGCTGAGTACACCTAAGAGCATAAGCATTCTAGTTGTAACTTATCAGACATAGTATGTCAAGGTTGGCGTTAGGAAGGGCATCCAGCTGTAGAAACTCTGCCAAATCAGACTGGAGCCTGGTGTTGCCATCCGGTTTCACCAGTCCTCAGTCAAATCGTCCAACCCATGCTAGCATGGAAAGCGGACGTTAAACGATGATGATGATGATATATATATATATATATATATACATATATATATCTGTAAAAATATGTGACACTTATTCGGTAGCCATGATAAAACTCTGAGTTTCGGATACCAGGGTAGGAACCCACGCCAACATCCCTTCAGTTATCCAGCCATTGAAAATTCCTGTGAAAAATGACCGTTAAACAAAAGGAAATTACTGTGTGGTGACCGATAACTGAAGAGATGTTGGCGTGGGCTTCCACCCCAGCATCTGAAATTCAGAGTTTTATCATGGCTACCGAATAAGTGTCACCTATTTTTACAGATAAATTCCTCTATTTACATAATATCGAGGTCTCTTTCTTTTTTTTTGTTGTCCTTCCTATCAATATATATATATATATTAAGAATGGGGAAGGCCGGTTTATGGGATTACCTTAGGTTTCCTGTCCATAAAGGGTTTAGCTTTATGGCGTATCATCAGACCCCAAAAACCTGTTGACCCATGACCTCTTAATTTTTAATATATACTGCTCTACATCTTAGAGTGCTTCTTCTTTTGGATTTATGTTTTTTACAAATGATATATATATATGTTTCTTTGAATAGTAGGATGTGTTTTGAGGGAGATTTAACAGTTATTTCTAGCTGTCATAAAGGATTTCTTGTTGGTTCATTACTATAAGATAGTCAATTCTGAATGTAAAAGATACCAATATTACATGTTCCAAAAGGTGGTAGAATTGTTAGCATGCTGGGCATAATGCTTCATGGCATTTCATCCATCTTTATATTCTTGGTTCAAATTCCTCCGAGGTTGACTTTGCCTTTCATCCCTTTGGGGCCGATAAAATAAGTACCAGTTGCACACTGCGGTCAGTGTAACTGACTTACCCCTCCTCTAAAATGCCTGGCCATGTGCCAAAATTTGAAACCATTACTGGGATTGGAATACTTTTTTGTTGATAGGACTTATCAATTTCAGGGCTGCGGAGTCGAAACAAAAAACTTTGACTCCGACTCCGGCTCCTCTACTGTTGGCACCTCTGACTCCGACTCCTCTTTATGTAATTAAGTGATTGTGGTCTACACATCTCATAAAGCATATGCTTGTACTTTGAGTAGGCCTATATGTTATAACTGGTTTAGATTAAAGAATGCTAGTGGAATAACATAAATCCAGTGGTGAAAGGAAGAAAAGTAGGGGGTCTCTACCTGTAACTGATATCGAAGTGGTGAGTAGCCTTCGACGGACACGTAATGAGACTCGGCCATTGAGGGCTGCACAGCCCATCAGCTGTACCACTCTGTGATGGGAAGCATTCAGAACACAGTGGCTGTCCACATAGATAATTTCATCACCAGTACGAAGTCGACCATCCAGATCAGCAGCACCACCAGGAACAATATGGCCGACAGATACCTGGAAAGGGAAAAATATCAGGAAATAAAGAATGATACATTTCAAAGATTGTTAGCTATATAACAATAATAATGATAATAATAATAATGATAATAATAATAATGATAATAATAATATGAGATCACCATGTCATGCACATATGGTTGTGATGCATGTGCCTAGTGTACCCTTATCAGATGTGTAGTCATGATGGGTATAATGGGATTTGTATATTTTACCCCCGTGTCACTTTGATGGCATGCACTGCTCTCTCACTCAATAATAATAATAATAATAGTTTCTCTTATAGACACAAGGCTATAACAATAATATCAAAAAATAATACTGGCCAAAAAGATCCATGTTTGAAATATCATTGCAGGAACATATTCAAAATGAGAACATTTGAGAGTGAAGTGAATATGTTCATGGAATATTAAAAGCACAAGTTCCACTGGAATGAACCTGTGCATTTGTCAAGTGATATCTGAAAGATTGGAAGAGACCACTCAAAAAACATCCATGAGGATAGGAAAATGAGAGTCAAAAAATTCAAGCCAAGAAGAAGAGAGAAACAGCACTATCAAGAGAAGAATGGAAGTGCACTGTGAGCAGCAAGTGATGTAGAAGGACATGTGATAGTCGGGTCGATAAGGCAATAGAATGACATGAACACAGTGTCTAGACAAACATGCAGATACATAACAAGTCTAGACGTACATAAGTACAAGTTACTTAAGCATGACCATCATGACCAGATTAATATGAAAGTGCATGATATGTATAGTCTGTTAAGTACATAACTCTCAGACCATAGGTGAGGATTCTGATCTTAAGGCCACATGTGGCTTCCTGAAAGTACTACATCATAATCATTTAACGTCTGTTTTCCATGATGGTAGGGGTTGGACAATTTGACAGTAGCTGGCAAGCCAGAGGACTGCATCAATCTCCACTGTCTGTTGTTTTGGCATGGATCTTTATGGCTGGGTGCCCTTCTTAAGACCAACCACTTTACAGAGTGTACCAGTTTCTTTTTACATGGTGCCAGCACCAATTCTTTTTACGTGAATCGAGGACTGGCACTGTTTACATGACACCAGTACCAACAGGGTCACCAAATAACTTGCAAGATGAAGATCCCCTCAGCTGGAAAGAGGCAGGAGTAAAGAGAGTGGGAGGCTTTGTACCAGTTGATGAGAGATTACAACAGGACAAGGAGAGATGTCTTGTAGAACATTTGAGGAAAAACCATTACACCAGAATATATTTTTGTTGACTTAACCCTTTCATTGCCAGCCTGGCTGAAACTAGCTTTGGCTCTGCAGTAGCAATGTCTTGTTTTCATAAGTTTTGAATTAAAATCTTCCACCAAACCTCTGTCACAATTTATGTTCCTAACACTAGCTTAATGATAACTAAGTTATTTACTAAATTCTTTGTTGTATTTAAAATTAATTGAAAGAAACTCAGAGTATCTCAACAGAAATAGGGTTAATTTTACTTAAATCCTATCTTTTCAATGAATTGCAAATTTTAAAAACAATTATCAATATTTCTTCATCTACATTTGAAGCAACTTATTTAATCTTTCTAATACCAACCCATCTAAAACCATCCCTGGCTCTACAATAGAAACTTCCTATTTCAAAGCAATTGAAAATAATATTTTTCATCAAAATTTCATGTTAATTTATGTTCCAAACACCAGACTAATATTGATAAAGTTTCAAAGCTAAGTAATTAAAACCAATACAAAAGTAGTAACAAAAGGATTGAAGAGTTTAGAACCAAAACTTTGAAGTCACTGCTAACCTTTTCCTTGTAAACATAAATAAATATGTACTCTTCTCAAAAGTATCGAGCAATCTTTCAGTTTAATGAACTGTCATAAAACTACACAGGCAGTTGTGTGTGTGTGTGTGTGTGTGTATAGCATGGAAAACAGACCTATGATGATGATGATGATGATGATGATGATGATGATGATATATATATATATATATATATATATATATATAAAATCAATTGTAGTTGTGATTCCCATGCCGGTGGCACATAAAATGCACCATCCGAATGTGACTGATAACAGCGCCGCCTTGATTGGCTTCCATGCCTGTGGCACATAAAAAGCACCAGCTGATCATGGTCGTTGCCAGCCCCCTCTGGCCCCTGTGCCGGTGGCACGTAAAAAGCACCCACTACACTCTCGGAGTGGTTGGCGTTAGGAAGGGCATCCAGCTGTAGAAATCCATGCCAGATCAGACTGAAGTCTGGTGCAGCCTTCCAGCGTGCCAGCCCAGTCGAACTGTCCAACCCATGCCAGCATGGACAACGGATGCTAAATGATGATGATACATACATGCATACAGTCAAGGAGCTAGAGGTGCTCAATATACAAAAGATGTAGTAGTGCTCAAATGATTTGATCTTAAACTCTGGAATCTTTATCAAGGACTACATCTACAGAGTAAAGAGTGACTATAAGAGAAATCCATGTGAACTGAGAGAGAGAGGGGGGGGGAGAGACATGCATGTAACCAACCTGACAAAATGACAGCCAGTTACATTCATACACACACACACACAAACTGTTAGATGCCGTTAGGCAGACACAAACATTGATCTGTTTACAGACACATTACTCATATAAAGATAACACACATACACATGCATACACACACACACACACACACACACACACACAGAGACATGTTTGCCAACAGGAATAAACTTATATGCTTGTAATGAAGGATCATAAACATAAACTGAAATGTATATATGCGAGAGAGAGAGAGAGAGAGATAGAGAGAGAGAGAGAGAGAGAGAGAGAGAGAGAGAAAGAGAGATGCACATAGACATTCACAGGTGCATATATGCACAGAGATAAAATGCACGTCTAAATACAGTAAAGTGCAAATATATATATTGTAAGATTATGCACACAGACACATGCAAATGCATGTGCAAACAGACACACACACACATGCACTCTTGCATGTAATTGCATGAACATCTAGACAGGTTTTGCACATCCATCGTCTCAGTCAGACGCCCAGAGACACAAACAGAGAAAAAGATAGAGAGGGAGACAGGGAGACAGGAAGAGAGTTAGAGACAGAGAGAGAAATATGTAGTAATTTAATAGTCTTTTTGAGCATGCTTACAATAAATATTTATTAGAGCATGATGGTTTTTTACAGATAGATTCTATTGCCGACACTTTTTGATTTACAGAAAATTGGCACTACAATGCTTTATGCTCCAATACTATTTTGAAGAACTAAGTGACTGTGCATGTTGTGTGTGTGTGTGTGTGTGTGTGTGTGTGTGTGTGTGTGAAAGAGAGAGAGAACACTTATACAAAATCTCTCTACTAAACTGCTATTTTCTAAGATGTTTTCCAGCTTCTTCAGTTAGCCTTGGCATCTATAGAATATCTCTCTTAGCCATACACAAAATTTTTGTTGCTGTTGTTTAGCCCTGAGTCAGCTCTGATCCAGCAACAGCTATGATCAAAACCAGTCTCAGTTTAGATATGACCAAACACATACCTTTCCTTCTTTTTTTTTTTGTGTATATCTAAGACAATATTTTCCAGTGAGTCCATCCATTTTTTTGAAGATGGTAGAGTATGGTTTCAAGGATTTGGGCTGCTGTTTCTAACAGTTCAAGAGGCTTTTTTGTTGATGTGTGTGTGTGTGTGTGTGTGTGTGTGTGTGTTTGAGATAGAAAGGGTGCAGAAAACTAATCAAAACTATACCTTCAAGTGCCCCTTACCTCACATAACAATAACGATCAATTATATCAAGACAAAAGTTTTAACTAACCATTTATTACACAATTTTTTTAATATATAATACAAAATACAACAACAATCTTTCATTGATTACATCTTGACAGAAATGTTCCTCTGTGTGTGTGTGTGTGTGTGTGTGTGTGTTAGGAGTAGAAAACCAGAGTGAAAATCTGAAACCTATAACGGCAGCAGCCAACTGCATTATCAAAAAACAAAAATTTTTTATAGAAAATTTAGCATTTATTCAGTAACAGATATTAAACAGACAAGTAAAATAAGCCTTAATTTGAATTAAGTCAGCTTTTCTGGCTTTCATGCCTTTGTGATTAAGCTATAATGATAATTCACATTCACTAATCTTCATCAATGATTCAATTAAAAATATATCACCAGAAATAAATAAATAAATAAATAAATGTATTGAAGAAAAAAGAAGTACTTTGTTTCATTTAGAGTCTTACCTGTGATCCTTCTTCAGTGCCACCAATAATTCTAAATCCAAAACCACTTTCTTGTCTCCTGAGAATAACCAGCATTTCCATGTGACGTAATCCTTCATCATATTCTGGAAATCTGTTTGGGCTTCGAGGGGATTGGCTGCCGGGAAGGTGATGAAATGAGTTAGATGAAGGTGGTGGATAGCGTTTAGGTATCCGTGTTAAATTGCTTGGTGTGGGTTCTTCATTTTCGAATGAAGTGCTTTGTCGGGAAGGGCGCCCTGTGCCACTCCCAATAGTTCCTTGTCCACCGACAAGATTTGGGGCATAGTTATTGTTAGAGGAATATGTTTTTTCATAGGGGTAAGCTGGATTATCTAAAGAGGACTCTCGCCGTAGAGGATGGATTGTGCCATGATCAAGGCTACTATATGCCCATGCTTTATGAGCAAAAGCTTGCCTGTGACCATTCATACCCCATGTTGAACTGGGGGCATTTTGGTAACGGGATGTTAGAGGGAAATCAGAAGCACTTGTATGATTGTGGTTGCTTGTTGGTAGAGGTGTTTTACTCCTCATATCTTGAGCAGTTGGAGTTTTTGGACGATTGGGTTCGTGGCGTGATTCGCCAGAGAGTGACCGGTTCATTAATTCTGGTCCTGGCGTCCTGCTCCGGAACTGTCCAGGCCTTATTCCTTCAGTCCGTGTACCGTAGTCATAGCGATGAGAACGATCATATTCTTGTTGAAAACTTTGCATTGTGTTTTGTCTCTGTATTCCCATATCAGTTCGAAATCTATGATCTGTTCGCGACACAGTGTAGTCCTGACGGAAAGGGTCAGAGCGCGGTCCTGGAGGAGGACGTGTACTGTACTCATAGCTAGGGTAATATTCCCGCTCAAACGATCTCTGTTCATTGTAACTCCAATTATCATCTGCATTTGTCATGTAATCCTTACGAATATCAAACTTTTTGGAAAAATTGTTGCTAAATGACGGCCGTCCAATGGTAGCAGTTCGACTGCGACTGTCTGTTTTCATAACAGCTGTTCTTGTTGGGGTCTTTGGTCGGTGATCAGAAAGATACTTTGAACGCTGATCACTTGAGGTAGGTGCTTTACGAGTGTGAAAATCAACAGTTGGGCTCTTTAACTGGCCTTCAGATTCCTCATCATCATCTTCTCGGTCTGAAAAACAATAGAGACAAGAACAACAGTTAAAGCAATACATTCTTTGATGGAAATTGTACTTATCGGCTGTGGTAGTTTGGAGATAAAAAAACATGAAGTGCCTTGGCCTCAAAAAAATGTGTCTGAAAGATATACTAACATTGTGTAATGCTGTTCATATAACAGTCGTACTGTTGGTAAGTGCAGTTGTTTCTCACAGTCCCATATCTTTGAAGGACGTTGAAATAATATAACATATCGGTAAACATGATAAATGGATGGGAAATTACAAACAGAAGCTGGAGAAAAGATCAGTCAAGTTACTGGTGTTGCTGATTTCTACAGTTTAACAGATCTGTGCATGCACGTGTGTTTGTGGAGGGCGGGGTTTGTGTATGTATGTGTGTTCTAACTGCATCGTTGAAGAAGTTAAGTGTTCAGCCTCTCAGAGGTGGATTTTTACTTTCATCCCATTTTCACAATACCCTTGTATACTTTCCACAAAAATAGGAGGTGCTAAATAAACGTCATAGAGAACGAGGAAAAGTGCCAGGTGTGAAAGGAAGAGGAGAAGAGAGAGTGAAACATATATATATATATATACAAATATATGTATGAATGTGTGTGTGTGTGTTTATACATACATGTATATAATTAACTAGCAGATCAGGCTGTTGCAACGAAGCAGGTAAACCCAAAGCATTGAGAAAAGGATACAAAGTTCTACATGGCCCATACATGACGTTACTAATCCCCTTTCTAAACTCAGCTGTTGTTGAGGAAACTGCTTCATGCTCTCTAACTGTTACTACCAACCCGCCATTCTGAGAGCATCTTTGAATCTCTAGTAACAAGATATGTCAGCAACACCTGATTTTTGGGTTCCAACAGGGTCATGTTGCCTTTTGTCTAATTATATTTCACCTTCCCTAGAAAATGTTTAGAGTTATTAGGATTGTTGTTGTTGTTGTTACTAATAAACATAAAACAAACACTATTGTTTACATTTGGTTCCCTATTGCTAACCTATATTCTCAAGGACTTTCCACACCTGAGTGTGTGTGTGTGTGTGTGTGTGTGTGTGTGTGTGTGTGTGTGTGTATATATATATATATATATATATATATATATATATATGTATACACACACACACATGCGCACGCATGTATCTGTGTACTTCCACAAACACACACATAAGCATAAGTACATGCTCACTAATAAATATATGCATGCATGTTGTGTTTGGGTGGTAGTTGGGGGAAGATTTCATTCAAAAATCTGGTGAAAGCAGACTGGTTTCTAATGTGTATGTGTATATACATGTGTGTGTGTGTGTGTGAGAGAGAGAGAGAGAGAGAGAGGAGGGGTGGAGAGGAGCAGAGAGAAAGAAAACAAGAACGCAAAGAGGCCCTAGCTATTTTAATATATTACCTTCACTCCATCTTTATAACTTAGTCTGTTTCCTCATCTACTCGTATAATTACAATGATCAAACAACTACAATTAAGCTACAGCCTTAATTACAAATTCTTAGGTTTCAAATATCAGTAGAAGATATTTCCGAAAAGGGAAAGTTACTCTCTAACCATAAATATTAAAAAAAAACAACAAAAAAAACAAAACAATATAAGATAAAGATACAAAAATAAAATAAAATCAAGAGCACAGAGGTATTGAAAGAAAACAGCAACTTGTCGGCTGTGTTTCTTTATTTCTGATATGAACAGGGGAATAAACTGAATAGGAAGAGAAATGTTAATTTAGATGAAAGTCTGCAGAGAAGAGAGCTGAGAAAGTGGATATGTAAGAAACATAGAGGTGAATATATACAAGACAGAGATGGCGGGGGGGTTAAGGTTATATAACCATGTGCTGTGATTGGATGAGGAGATAACTGCTTAATAAAACGTTAAGATCTCTTGTTGCTGTTTTAACTTTAAATGAACCACAATTGAGCAAACCTATGATTTCGGCATTCTGGCAATGACCAATCTGCTTTTCTTTTTGCCTTTTTTTTTTTAAATATGATTTTGTCCCAAACAAGACTTGAGGTCAATGTAGTGTAAGGGACTACAAAAAGTGAAAAGAAGGGGACTACATATTCAAAAGATGTTGATTGACAGAAAACTTAAAGGACTAAATTATCATATACCAGAGGGAAATAAGATTATGGCAGTGAGTTGCAGAGAACAGCATTTTGAGGAAAGAAGCTATTGGAATAAAAGGACTCATGACTAACAGGAAGCTCAACAGAGAAATGATGTGCCTTGGAAGAGAAGAAGGTGACATGTTTAGAAACACATTGTCAAATTGGTCTGATCTTTTAAGATGGTAGGATGTGATTTAATGGAGATTTGGTTGCTATTTTGGTAGATTGAGCACTCTTGCAGAGGACCCACTGGCTCAAGTCAGGGATAGTTGACTAAGAAAGATCTGGAAGGAAGTGCCTTTCTAGAAATTTCTGGACTTTATAACACAAGCTATAATTCTTCACAAAAACAGAGATGTGATATATCGCCAACATATAGTTTACTTAAAATGACTCTCTAATTCTTTGTCTATTACAGAAACTTCTTATACCAGAATACCATTTCCTTTTAACTCAGTTAAACCTTCTGGTATTTCTGATTTGATGAACAATTTTAAAATATTCTTCAATTTTGGATTGCAAACATGAAGATAAAAATCTCATAGAGTATTCCAAGTAAGGTAAAGTAGAATCACATGTATTGCTAAGGAGATTAGTATTCTAAGACTTTGGTCAATAGTCTAGGCACTTGATCAATGGGTTTACAACTTTAACCTCACAATCATAATGTAGTATGTCACAATAAAACTTGTAATTCTTAACTTGGTTTATCTATTACTACCAGATGCTCCATCCAAAAAGCCAATGTCCTCATAAAGATTATAATTATGTTAACGTAAGCAATTCCTTGGCTTTCTCATCAGATACTATCAATCAATATCATGTAATTAAATAGACATCAAGATTTTCAAAGAGTCAGTACTTAGATTCATTGTCATGATGTTAAGCAGATGAGAAATAAATATTTCTTAAAACAGGATTTTAGGTTACCACAAAACATTTATAAATAATCTGCACATACATATTCCAGACAAGTTGGACAACAGATATGGCAACATGATCCATGAGCAAGTGGACCAATACTGTATCCACCTGGCCATTGCCCTAACCCTCTATAATCTATATCTGATGCATGTATAAGTAAATTCAATTTGAATCGCACCTAATTGTTTATCAAACCACATTTAATGAAATTATCTTCATTAATATGTTAGAGTTAAATTGATAAATTACAACTCTTTTTCCATTAATTACAAAGTATATAAGGGACAGGCATGGCTGATGGTAAATGGTTGTGTCATTAAGAAGATTGATTCTCAATCATAAGATTTTAGGTTCAGTTCTCCTGCATGGCACTCTGGGCGAGTGTTTACTACGATAGCCCCAGGCTGACCAAAACCTTGTGAATGGATTTAGTAGACGGAAACAATGTATGCATGTCATTATTCAGTTATATTTCAAGATTTGTGACCAATAGTGAAAGAGCTGGTTTCTATACTAGAACCAAGGTTCCTTCATTCGAATTTCAATAGCATCAACAGGGTATATATATATATATATATATATATATATATATACATGCTGCTTCCATCTGCTTATTCATTTGTATAGTACCACCAATTATCAGAAACACCAGACGAAATAGTTTTCAAGTAGAGTCTTGTGACCAGATTAGCCTGGGCCCAATTGTAATACATTGGAAAGTTACCCAATCAGCTAATAATCAATGTTCTGATTTATTATTCTTCCTCTGCACTAAAATCTGTACACCCCCATCCAACCTTCCTTGATCTGACTTTTGACCTTCCACTAACATAAAACGATACATCTTTTGGCCAATCATTCTTGTAGTGACGTCATTTTGAGGGTCTCCAGCATGCATGCACAGGGTTGGAATCTTCTGGAAGGCCTGCCGGAAGTTCCCTCATGCGCATGCGCAGAAAACCAGCAGCAGCAAGGTTCTCTTGTATCTCAGACTCAAGATGCAGCTACTGAACTATGCAGACATGTCCTCAGCAGCTCTCTGTTCGCCTCTGCTGCTGACCTGAGATGCTCAGTATTTGACCAGCTCATTGTAGCTGGATTTCTGTGAAGAATGCCTTCACAAAGTATGACTAACTCCAGCTTTGCTACTTCCACACCAGAACTGGCTACAGATTGTCCCAAGGTGTAAATTTTGTACATACAAAATAAAAGGATTGCTTTTATGTTCGGATGTTTTCTTGTTCCAATATTTTCCTCTAACATTTATGTAAGGGATTGTGTGGCACCCTTCCAGTGCCAACCAATTTTACCTCTTACATTCTTATTCACAACAACTCTCTGGAATACCATCTTTGCACAAATTTTTCCTACAAATGTTGATCTACAGACATAGAAGTTGAATGTTAATCACATTGAACCTTACTTTTATATGATGGCTACAAACTGGACTCGCTGAGGTCCACACACTGGTAGCACTAATGCATGAGGACCAGAGGGCCAGGGACATTGTCTATTTATCTCTAATTATTAAAAACCTACAATTTAATGAAAGAGGAAATGGCAGTTGTGATATTCTTAAAATCCAAAACAAAACAACCCCCCCCCCACAAAGCAAACAAACAAAAGAAAAGAAAACAGGAAATAAAAACAGAACAAAACAATTCCACAATAAAAATGTACAATAAGGTATCACATTACTTACCAGACACCTGTTCTTGACTACTGTTGAAGAAATAAGCCCCAGGCACATTGTTTTCTGGCGGATTTTTTGGCCGGCTTCCTTCACTATTAGATTTTATCTACATTTGGAAAATAAATATTACTTTCAATGAAACAGATTCAGATAAATAAACAAATATAAAAAAAATAAAAGCAAAGAGAAAATAAAACCGAAATTGAATTAATCCCCTCATATAAAAACTTGAACCAGATTAGTAAATTTAAAAATGCCCATTGCAGTGCCACGTAAAAGCATATCCTGTAAAAGTGGTTGGCGTTAGGAAGGGCATCCAGCTGTAGAAACCCTACTAAATCAGACTGGAATCTGGTGCAGCTTCCTAAGTTGCCAGCTCTGGTCAAACTGTCCAACCCATGCCAGCATGGACAGCGGACATTAAATGATGGTGATGATAAAAAGAATGTCTTAAAGTGGATATCATTTTCTCTTCTACTAGAAATTTGACTTTTTCTGCCTTAATTATCTTTTTATCTGATCAAGAATCTTAAAGATATTCTAAAATGTAACAATAAAAAATAAAGAGCACATTAATTTTTGTTAAAAAAATGCAATTATGATCAATAAATAGATTCAGTAGGTTTTGAGTTCTATAAAAAGAAATTGAATAGGCATTTTTTAAAATCATTTACAGCATCTTTGGCATAAAGGGATACAATAACACCTGTACTCCAAGAAGTGTTGGAGTACAGGTATATTAGAGTACTTAAAGCATTGCAATAGAGTTATGCATTGACTTACTTTGAAAGTGAAAGACAATCCCACAACATATCATATTTTGTTAAGATTTCTTTAGAAAATTTACATCAGTTTTATCAGAACTTATTTAAATAAAAGTCTTTGAGAACTTACCAATTTTGCTGATTTTCGGGTTTTCCCAGGAGACGAAATTCCTGATAGATAAAAACAACATAAATTTATTCCATATATTCAGTATCAAAGACACATTCATCTAATATTGGGTTGGTGCATAATTTTGTGGCTTTTTTTCAACAAATGTTATTCAACAAAAACAATAACAATATTTAACAAAAAACATCTTTAAATGACGGTTTGACCATCTGCCAAGCAAACAGGAAGCAGTAATTGAAGTAGATGGTGAATATGCTCCAGAATAATCATTTAAAGATGTTTTTGTTACATGTTGTTATTGTTTTTGTTGAATAAAATTTGTTGAAAAAAAGCCACAATAATTATGCACTAACCCAATATATTCTACCAATATATATTACCAACATATTTTTACCAATATATTTTCCCAATATTTTGTTGCATCTTCGGAGGGTCATTATGTGAATAATAAACACATGCACTGATTCTACGTCACTTCTTCCTTATTTATCAATTGATAAACCATTTAGTTAGTTAACTAATTGATTGTTTGATTAATTGTTCAGTCAATCAATCAATCCCTTAGGTTTGACAAGGTCCTTTTTTTGCTATTGTGACCTCATCAGTGAGATGCGCTCTCTGTTTCAGGTCTAGTCCAGAATTAACTGAAACAAAAGCAGTGTTATTTCAACAGAAATATATGTGGTAACAAAATCTATCTCTACTATAACCATTATCATAATTCCACATACATTCTTTTAACCAGCAGCATTTTTTTCTCGGTCTGCATTATGTCTTTAATCTCTACACATATCTCTGTTAATACAATCATATTGTATCAATATTTTCCCCATACAATCTACAATATATTACTGTCCAAGTCTTTAACCAGATGTAATGTTCTATAAATATTTCAAGTAGAGACAAAATGACTTTGTGAATACGATAGCTTTTCTCAGTCAACTTCAAAGATTTTATTATTTCTTGGCAAGAGAATTCTATCCGTCTTAGAATAGGCATCAAACCTCTTATGTAAAGAACTTGAATTCTGTCCAACCGGAGATTTATATCTCAATCATTTAATATATGTAGTGAGTTGGCAGAATTCTTTGAGTTTTGGATACAATGAAAACCTTGTGGTATTGTTCACTGGCTCTCTGAGTTCAAATCACACCAAGGTCAACTTTTCTATTCATATTTTCAAGTTCTAGTACTGAGGTCAATTCTTCACTCTCTGTCCATCTCCAGAACAAAATCAGCTAAGTTCAAACATGGCGATAGATGAACTCCACAACATGGAATGTCATGGCAACACCCATACAAACTGGGTGATTGTAACTCATGAATAGGTTATTATTATTTTAAACTGTAAATATTTATCTTCATTATTTGGGTAGAGTAAATTATTTTTTGCTCAGGATTATCAAAGCATGAAAGAAACTAACTCCATTGTTTGTAGCTATCAGGACACTCCATCCTTCAAAGATTCTGTCCTTCCCAAAATTCACCAACGCTACTCCTATCTGCCTAAGCACCCTTTCCTCTTTATGACTATTTTACTGCTCACTTTTTTGTCTTTATTCCTGTGTACTGTACATATACTTCTAGCCTTCATTGCTTGTCTTTATTTCTTTATTGCTGCTTTTTGTCTGCTCTTTAACTCTTTTCTGACAGGTTGTAATGAACTTGAGCATTGTATACAATAAATTTGTTACTATTACTATTAAGGTGATAAGCTGGCAGAGTCGTTAGCATGCCAGACAAAATGCGTAGCAGCGTTTCGTCTGTCTTAATATTCTGAGTTCAACTTCCACCAAGGTGGACTTTGCCTTTCATCCTTTCAGGGTTGATAAAATAAGCATCAATTGAACACTGAAGCTGACAGCAACAACAGTGATAATAATAATCCTTTCTATTTGAAGCACAAAGCCTGAAATTTTGGTGGAGAGTGAGTCAATTACATCAGCTTATGACATATTTGATTAATATAAGTATCATCCTTGAAGCCAACATTAAACGAAAATAAATCTGACACAAACAGTGCAAAATAACAATAAGGAATTTCTGAACTTATAAAGAATTTCCCAACTGGAATCCTGAATTTTTTTCAATGGAGGAAATCCCATTTCCATCTCGATTTAAAATAGTAAGCTTAGAGATCAGTGAATTTGAAATAACAATGAGCTAAATCAATATCAAGGTACATAAATACATAAAAGTTTGAGACAGTGGATTACCTCCCTTGAAGTCTAAGGCAGCTGTTTGTTAGCATTGCTGAACTCGCGGTCAATGATTGATTACGAAGAAAATGAACTGATTGCATTAATTGAAATCATCTTCAGGTAAATATTTATAGGTGCAGGCTTGGCTGTGTGGTTAAGAAGCTTGCTTTGCAACTATGTAGTTTCAGATTCGATACCACTGTGTTCCACTTTGGGTAAATGTCTTGTACTAATTGTGGTTGTCACTGCTGATTAATTCCTGTCCAGTTTGGTCAAACAAGCTCAAATTAATTAACTAATTATTTATCAGTGTTCCAGTCACAGTCATCCTCGTGGTGGAATATAGTCTTTGATGATTTTAGATTTAAGCAAATGGTGAACATCTAAAAACAGCAGAAAGATTTTTTTTTTGCAGTTTTGGGTGATATGTAGAAAAGAGTCAATCTTTTCATTACTATATTCCAAACAAAAATACCCTGCCTACGCTTAGAAGAATTTAGTAAAATAATTGCCATTATTAAGATGGTGTTGGAACATAAATTAACATGAAATTGTGATGGAAGCATTCAATACAGAGCACTTTAAAACAAGGAATTTGATCATAAAAACAAGGGCAGTGTCATGCCTGGGTTGGAATTTGGCCTTAATAAACAAAAAAAAAAAAAAAAAAAAAAAAAAAGGTGTATTGGTATCGAAAGGGTTAAGCAGCCTTGTTAAAGCACCATGACTGCTGTAAAAGCTGACTGATGACTAAAACCTTGACTGATGGTCCCCTTTATTTAATGCCAACTATAAGCTAAGAAAAGCAGGTAGACTGAAGAAAGCAGAGTAAATGTTTATGACTTATGGAACAAGATAACACCAATGACAAGGCTTAAAATCCTCACCTACACACAAATTGAAATCACACAAAAAAATTAGAAAGGTAGATGGAGAATAAGACCTACCTCCTCTTTGAACAACAATTGCTGTCTCTTCTCCTTTTGGACAATCCTTCAATACTTGAACAACGTCAGCATGAGCCATGTCTTTCACATTGGTTGAATTAATTTCCAATAAAATATCACCTTCCATTAAATTCTTACACCGAGTTTTTTCAAATATTTGTTTAACTCGTTGACCGTAGGAACTATCAGCAATGGTGAAACCGAAACCTGTAGCACCACGAATAATGTTCACAACTAAAATTTCCGGTTTATTACTGTTTGGGATGAGGACATCTGGAGTATTGTCTGTATTAAGGACATCCCCACTATGGCTTCGTTGAGCAAAACTTAAATTGGAATTGTTATCGGCAGCAGATCGAGCAAGATCGGGCAAGGATTTAAGACTTTTTTGGGACGTATTTAATTGATCCATGTTACCGCTGCTACCATAACCTATTGAATTGGAAGGTCCAGTGTTGGTTGTTCCACTGTCTGGAGGTAAAGAAACAGCTACCCGAGTTACAATTTCCGTGTTTGGATCATCTGGATCAAATGGCAGCATGTAACCACGGCAAACAGTGAGGCTTACTTCTTCACCTGGAGGTATTGCTTGGAAAAGAAGGATTACATCCTGGTGTGTATAGCCAAGGACACAGTCGTCATTTACATAAACAAGAATATCCCCTGCAAGAAGAAGAAAAATATATCAATCAGGAGGCCACAAAAAAAAAAAAAAAAAAATCTCTATCATATTAAGGCAAAAAAGAAAAAAAACATTTAAAAAAAGTTTAAAAACACTTTAAAACTCTATCAATCTTACACTTCAATCATTCAGGTTTTACATAACTCAGACTTATTTATGAGAGCTCTAGTTATCTATCTTACTTTGGAGAAAGAATATGAGCCAAGTGATGAAAATATGGATAAATTGGCCTGCAAAGATGATCAACATGCTTTAGCAATCTCTCTCTTTCTCTCTCTCTTCACACACACACACACACACACGCATATGCATATTAGTTATATATATATGTATATTACAGCCGAACATGTGTAAAAAAATAAACAATGAATCTATAATGTATATATTCATTCTTAATATATTCTGGTTTATTTGCATATGAATATGTTAATTACTGTTGTATTTCACCTTCAGAGAATACCTTCTCCTTTCAGATGATGTCTGTCGACAACACACTTGATTCATTGCTATTCAAATCTGCCACACCATGTTAAGAATGAATATGTACAACATCATTTTGATTCTTGCTGTTTTATAAGCAGATGATAACTTAACTTATTATGTATCAACAAATAACCTGTCTGCTGAATTTTATAAAAATGACTATTCTTATTCATATTCAATAACCCAAGAGAATTGTATTGACCGAAGAGACACAAGCAGGTTGAAACACCAGTGTCTCAAAATCCTGCGACATCAATGAATAGAGTGTGTTGTGAGCACACATCGCCTGAAAGAAGTTGCTTTCTGAAGGAAAAAGGCTGGAACATATAAAACATATGTACATCACATCATTTCTTCGATTCTGACCATTTTACGTTCATGTGATAGAGAATAAACCATTTTAAGGGGGAGTTTTAAATTGGATACAACAATAAATAATAGCAAGTAATATGTTTTTTTTATAAAGAAACCCTTGTGTAGAAAAAAAAATCAAAAGCAATCTGTGGTACATGAATCTGGATGTGTATTAAAAATACTGAGCAAGCCAGATGAAAGTAATATAATTTCTAATTTGCAGATTTTTTATCTTTTTATTTTCATTGCTTAGTCCAGGTGAGATAGGCATCACCTAAGATCCTAGTTTTTGTTCAGAGCCTCCAAGATTGATAGGGTGAAAGGAAGAAATTATTTAGGTAAATATGACCTGGGCTGAGGTGGTGAGGCAAGACCTTCGTACATTGGGCCTCACCGAGGCGATGACTACGGACCGAGACCTTTGGAAATGGGCTGTGCGTGAGAAGACCCGGCAAGCCAAGTAAGATCGTTGCCAGTGCCCCTGGACTGGTTCTTGTGCGGGTGGCACATGAGATGCACCATTTTGAGCGTGGCCGTTGCCAGTACCGCCTGACTGGCTCCTGTAGGATTTTCGAGCGAGATCGTTGCCAGTGCCCCTGGACTGGCTTGTGCGGGTGGCACATAAAAGACACCATTTCGAGCGTGGCCGTTTTCGTGCGGGTGACACGTAAAAGCACCCACTACACTCTCTGAGTGGTTGGCGTTAGGAAGGGCATCCAGCTGTAGAAACTCTGCCAAATCAGACTGGAGCCTGGTGTTGCCATCCGGTTTCACCAGTCCTCAGTCAAATCGTCCAACCCATGCTAGCATGGAAAGCGGACGTTAAACAATGATGATGATGATGATGATACCTAACCTGAAAGCTTGCAGCAAAGTGAATTCCATTGAAGGTACCCAAAAGTCAAGTAATGGTGATAAATCAAGCAGTGGACTAAGTCTACCTAAGTCTGCCATCCAAGAAGAATGTAAAGAAACAAGAAATCTTATCCTCAGCACTTTAACAATTCTACCAATCCACCACCAGCACTATTTCAATGTTCACTTTCCATTCTTGCATGAGGCAGACAAAGTTTATTGAGGCAGATTTTCTATGGCTGGATGCTCTTCCTATTGCTAACCCTCACTTGATTCCAAGCAAGGTAATGTTTCCCTCTGGTCAGACACGCTTTTGTAGAATATTGAAGATAAATGACATTGCTTGTAAGACAGTGACACAAAAATACACACACACACACATGATGGACTTCTTTCAGTTTCTGTTCACTCCCAAGTAGAGCAGAAGACACTTGCCCACGATGCCATGTAGTGGAACTGAACCTGAAGCCACATCATTGAGAAGCAAACTTCTCAACAACACAGCCTCCCCTGTGCCAGAAAAGATAAAGTTGATCTTGACAGGATTTGATCTCAGTATACTGGGAATTAGAACAAATGCCACACTCTCACAACAACTCCGCCAATTCTCCACTTCTTTTAGATGCTAAACATCTTGAGAACAAATTAATAAAATACATTGTTTTTAAAAGCTTTATATGTATTTCTGTAGAATAGATTATGAATTAATTTAGTTACCATTGAGCAAGAAATGTTTAAAGAATATGCAAGTATGTATTGAAATGTCTGTCAACAAGCTAGAATGAATACCTATCGGGGGATAACACACTGCTTCCCCTTTAAATGGTCTGTAATTCTATTGGAATAAAATAAGATAAAATTTTAAAAATAAGGAAATAATTTTCTTCACCTCTTTTTTTCTTTTCATTTAAAGTATGAAAAGAAAAATGAATACAACAGAAAATTTAATTTATTGAGAAATAGGGTGATTAATTATATTTCCCAATATACGTGTATCTCATAACAAATTTTCTAAGTATGATTTTGTAATTCAGTGCAGAATATGCAGTTAAAAGAAAAAACAAAGATAAAAAAATAGCCAAATAATTTATATCTCAAGTACCATTCTATATAACATTTTACACAGATATTAGACTGAGCCAAAAATATAATGAAGTGAAAATAAATAAAAGCTATATGACATTGAAAATAATTAATTAAATAATGTATTTAAATATTCTTGAAAAATTAATTCCTTCAGATTTAACTGAAATTAGATTTTGCCATCAAAAAGCAAACCATTTGAAAGGAAGGGAAAAAATAGTCAACATCATTTTTAATTCTCTGGATATTAATCTAAACATTTTAGATCTAGTTTTATTTTTATTTTTCTAGCTTATTAAAGGTAAAATGGCCAAATAAATTTGAACATATTTTACCCAAATGGATAAACGAAGACATATTGAATTAAATACTTCTGCCTAGTGATACAGAGAAATACTTGGAAGAAATATGAACTTATAACTCAGATGCTGGTTGGTAGTTTAGCATTTTACCTTTTTATCTCATGACATCATCATCACCATCATTTAACATTCATTTTGGCAGGGGTCGGATGGTTTGACAGGAGCTGGCAAGGCTGGAGAGCTGCACCAGTCTCCATTGTCTGCTTTAGCATGGTTTCTATGGCTGGATGCCCTTCCAAATGCCAACCATTTTACAGAGTGTATGTCATGCTTTTTATGTGGCACGAACACCAGTGGGGTCGTCAAGTACCTTGTGAGCCAAAGACCTCTCAGGTGGGAGAGGGAGTGGAACCACCAGAAGTGGCTTTGTGCCAAATGAGAGGTTAGAGTTTAATTGAGGGACAGAGATAGGTGTCTTTCTGTAGAGGAGATATTTGAGGCAAGTGTTTGTGTGTGTGTATCCAGCTTAATGTACCAAGCTATATATAATTAAGTACCTCTACTTAATGTTGTAGCTTGGAACACTTGGAACAAATATGAACTTACAATTCAGTGTAGCATCTCATCTTTTCTCCCATGGCAAGTGTATATATATTTACATGTGTGGGTTGTAAGTGGGTGGGAGTTGTATAGGTGTATATGAGTTGTGGGCCATAGCATTGATCAGTGGTAAGCTCTCATCAACTAAATTCACAACAAGCCCCATTTTGTAATGATTCTATTACAGGAGAGGTACATATGAAACAAAAGATTAGAGTTTTCTCCCTTCTGTAGGAGAGTCCCTTACTTTAAAACAAGGTCGCCAAAGGGGATCCAAGAAACCCCCTAGGAGTTGGCGAGGAATAATTATAGGGGGTTGATAATAACCAAGGTGTCGAATGGGGGTTGGCATGTGAAAGACCAGCTCACCCAGATGAACTGCTTGAAATGCTTAGCGCTATGTCAATTCAAAAGATATTCCAGCAATATGATGAGTTTTCCATATTTTTGAATTGTAAAAGGAATTTCATAAAAATTGAAAGTCTAATTCTGTATATTTGAACACATAATTCTAAATGTAAAAAGTTTGTCATCTTCAATAGAATTTCTTAATTTTCGCAAACATTTTAATTGCCAACATTCAGTACCCGGTATGCATTTAAGATATGGTACGGTAGGTTAGGGTATTAAGATATTTTGAATGAGTAGGGTGGTCAATGTGGAAGGAGAAGTGGCTAAAGGGGGTTGATGGTTGAAAAAATTTGGTGACCCCTGCTTTAAAATGTCAGTAAACAAGGTGAGATATCATGTGTTTCAGGAATGGTTGACTGATGCAGTCCTGTACTGTATTGTGTCACACTGGAAGTTAACGAGTTAATTTCAATTAAGCATGAACTTCACAACATCTCATTTTGCTTCTCTGAAGACTTACTTTTTATGTCCTGAGAAAATAATCACTGTCGTTAAAAAAACAAACTTAATTTACCAGTTTTCAGCCTTCCATCTGTATATGCAGGTCCATTTGGTACAACGTTTTTAACCTGCAGGAACTCTTGATCTGAGTGGTCACCACCAACTATTGTGAAACCAAATCCTCGGACACTCTTTATCAATGATGTTTTCAGCATTTCCCCTTTCAACTCAGAGGGGTTTTTTGTGAAAAAAGGCTTCATTTTATTTTCGGAACCTGTAGAGAAAATTAGCTAAATAATTAATTAGTTTTAACTGGCATCAATTAGTAATATAAAAAAAAACTGATTACAAACAAGAATTTTTCTAAAGAGAAATTTTAGTAAAAATATTTAATAAATAAAAATACCAAAGATTCTAATGAAGTAATTAACAACAAAATTATGAATTAATATAGATAATTAAATATATTCTAATATAGTTTTACTGGTTTCAGTCATTATAACTGCAGCCATGTAGGGTCACCATCTTTAAGGATTTTAGTCTTTCAGTATTTTATCATTCTCTATGTATCTAGTGGCTAAGTTACCTTTTGATATAATGGAGAAATACACACACACACACAGATACACATAAGATGGGCTTCTACATAGTTTCCATCCATTAAATTCCACTCACAAAACATTATCAATCAGAGGGATTCAGTTGAAGGCACTTGTCCATGTTGCACCAGCAAGAACATGGAAGCAAGGGAAACAACTCCAGTGTTAGTGGCCTAGCTATCTGTGCAGCTCTCCAGCTGAGAAAGGGTAGCCTCAGCAAATCTTGAATCATCATCATCATCATCATCATCATCACCAGCTGCTGACAACAACTTGCACTTGTGTTGGGTATAATGACGGACACTACATATCACATACCCTCATCAATGTTCTGATTTCATCAACAGTTGTGTCATCATGCCCTCAATTAGGAATATTCACTATGGTTTTAAGGGATAGACTATGGTTCATCCTTCCCATGGGTCAATTCTAAGATGATGACTTGGCTGCAGCCATCTTCCTGCTACCTTCTTGACAAACTTGGAGAAGCCACCATAGAGTTAATAATTTGTCATTTTCTATACCTAGCTGTCTTTAAAGGCCATTTGGAGCACCAAGAGTAGCAACCATCATGGGACTTTGCCATGGAGCTAGTGAGAGTCCACGTTTCACACACATAAAGTAGGATATGTCTTAATTACTATTATGAAGGATCTCTCCCTTTGAGTTGCCCTGAGACTATAGAATTCTCTTAGGTTGGAATTATGTTTCCATGCAGTATTTTATAAATTGAAACAACTATAGAGCAAATCTTAATATGAAACGATTCAGTAATGTTGTGTGAAAGAGTGGTTCTCAAGCAGGTTTGATATGGCCCTTTGGGTCAATATAGCCCTTAGGGTCAATATAAGATTTTGTTGTTAAAATATTTTGTATATTGTTGAAGTATAAACAATTTATTGCACATAAATTTTAACAATTTTTTAATACAATTCCTAATAATATTTAATTATAAAGACATAATTAGACTTTTTAAACATCAAATGAGTATGAGGATCCACCTGAGTGAAATAGGAATGAAAGGGGTCCACAGGTAAAAATGGTTTTGAGAACCACTGGTATAAAAGAAGGAAGTTGAAAATACTGTGAAAGAAAGACTTAATGTTTATAATTCAGAGCAGTAAATATTTTAGTTGTATTATACCAGTTCTAGAAACTCTGAAGTAATTTTTGCAAACAAAATTGCATTCTATAAAACCATGTCAAACAAATAAAATAAATAATATAAAGAAAAACAAATATTTGAAGGAAACTGAAAAAAGGAAAGAAATTCTTAAGAAGTAAAAAAACACAAGAAAACTTGTGAAGAAATGTTGATTGATGTAGCTAATGATGATAATGGGATGAGGGATTAGTAAATAATAATAATATATAAATAAGTAAATATAAAGAGGAGAAGATTGGGAATATTTGGAATAGAACTAGCAGGCATGAAGAAGATACTCTGAGTATTGTTTTGTGGGTATTGGGATATGAAATGGTAAGATGATGAGTGAGTAATGAGGCAGACAATGAGAAAGATGATGTGAGAACAATGAGAAAGAAGATGATGTCAGATTAATGAGAAAGATGAAAATAGCGGATGATGTCAGAGAAGATGCTCTTGTTTAATTTTGTTATATACAGGTGTTACAAAGTAAGGTGTGTGAATATGCATGTGTGTAAATGAGTATGTAGACTTGTGTATGTTTGTGTGTCTGTGTGTGTGTGTAAGAGAGAGAGAGAGAGAAAATTAGAATGAAAGAAAAATAGATAATTAAATGATTGTCAATGGTAATGACAGTAGATAGGAAAGCAAATGAATGATAAAATGATGAATGACAAGGACAATGACATTATTATAAAAGGTAGGGGGTGAGGTGGGGGGAACATCTAGTAATTCTTCATAATCACAGACACTATACTCAAAAGAAATCTATTTTTTAAAGTCCCTTGTTGGCTATTTGTTTTTTAAAAAAATGTCCAACAAAAGAAACAGAGCAGTAAATAGCTGAAGGGGTTTCAGACAAATAGAAATGGCAGTGACCATCAGGAGGGATAGTACAAACCTAAAATATGGCCATTCATGTCTGACTCACTGGCAGAACGTTTCGCTGGCTCCTGCATCTTCTTCTGGCGAGGGAATGTGCTGGAGGAGCCGATCACATCATCAAGCCCTGCAGACAGATATGAGGAGGGCACTTTGGTTATGCATGTAGCTGCGTAGCCATTTTAAGTGGAAACAGAACTCACTAGACATGCAGTATTATTTCCAGTGTTTTTGGATGGGTTCATGCCCATGCTTGATATATATGTGTGTGGGTGTGGGTGTATTAAGGTGCAGTTAAAGAGGGGCAGTGTCAGTCATGCATGGAATACGATCAACCAGTCAGTGAAAGTTACAGTCAAAACACAGCTATTTTGGTGAATTTTGCACCTTAAAGAGTGAATTTATCTTTATATGTTTCTACCTGCTTGTCTATCTTTCTATGTCTATCTACATCTATCTATCTATTTGTCTATCTGTCTTTCTATCTATCTATCTATTTATCTATCTATCTATCTATCTATCTTTATCTATTTATCTATTTATCTATCTATTTGTCTATCTATCTATTTGCTTGTTTTACAATTGTTAGAGTCTTTTATTCCCCATTTTTAATGTGCTAAGTCTGTGGGTAGTTTGTTGAAGAAGGAAATGCTACCAGCATCATTGTATGCAGTTCATGGTTTCTGTTCAAAATGCAGACACACACACACGTGCAGACACACATGTGCACACACACACACTTGTGTGTGTGTGTTTGTGTCTCTTGGTTTTGACATCATGCAATAGATATAAAAAAAACAAGTGTCACCACCATACAGGAAGTATCCCTCACTCCATGGTTGCCATGAAAACATGTCTCATCAAGGGGTAATATTATCCTGCTTGGAGACAAGTGAGGCTTGGTGACAGGAATGCATCTAGCCACAGAAAATCTGCATCAAAGAATCTTATCGAATCCATGCAAGCATGGAAAGTCGGCATTAAACAACAATGATGATGATGGTGATGATGATGCTATATATGTGTGTTTATAATTTCATGTGTTTTTATCAAAAGATAATGTACAAGAAAGAACTCACATTATCACACACACACACAAAAAAAAACTCTTGAAAACATTTACCAAACTATTAAGAATTGGTAATTATTTTGATACACTATCTCACAATACCAGCTTTTGTTTGGTACAGAAATTAATAACTAAGATGATAGTAGCTATTTGATTCAAACTATACTTACATAAAAATAGCATTGATTCTCTTAGTCTCTGGTAACATTGAATACAAAGCTAATTTGATACTGTAACATTTTCTTGTGTTGATAATGTATAACACTGCTTCATACTCTATTCCATTTGGTTAAAATAGAGGAGGCAGGACAAATCTATAATGTCGAGTTGGCTGCAGAATATTTTTTGTGTTGAAAAAATATAACAATACTTCTTCATTTATCCATTTTGTTTGGTTGAAGTAGAGGAGACGGGACAAAATAGACGAGCTAACATCCACTTTGCTTTACAACACAATGTTAGAATAAAAACTTAATGTCTATAAGAACTAGTTAAACTTTTTAATCATATTTCATGTCTGTTTTGCTGTTAGACTATAAACAACTGGGTACAAATGAAGTCTCTGGACTTCAGAGTGTAACTAAAGCTGTTTCTTTTTCTTTCGCACTCTTCCAATTTCTTTCCTTTATTTATAACTGGAGCTGACATCTAAGATTAAGTTTATTATTAAGGCTCTACAGATATCGCAAATACAAAAGCTAACATTTCATTTATTTTAAACAGGATTAGTAACTTAAAAACAAATTCAAACAGTGAGGGGAAATAATAACAATGTAAGAAGAATTTGTTGAAATATTTGTAGGTAAGTCAGTTATATACATAACATATATATATATATATATATATATATATATATATATATATATATATAAACGCATTCTTTTGTTATTTCCTCAAGCCTTAACCAGTGGAAAACCATTTCACTAAGTATACCAAATGTTTACATTTGTTTTGTATAATTTCTTGTATTTGTGTGTGTATGTATGAGTGTGTATGCATATATCAATTTTTCCTTATAGCACAAGAAGGATGGATGCCTTGTATACATATTTAAATATTTGCAAATTGCTGGAGTAGTTTTTTTTCTTTTTTCAGTACTTGTATACTCTTCATAAAATTTTCCATTGTAAAATAAGTTTGATGTCCGTTGTAAGATGGAAAGACTTTGAATCAAACAAGAGTATTGTACCATATCATGGAACTCAATGCATGTATCAAGAATTGAACCCAATAACACATTGTCGTGAGTCCAGATACATAGCATTACAAACCAGACTGAATGCTTTTGATTTGAATGAAATATTAAATTCTTAGCAGACTTAGATGGCTATTTTCTACCACACCCTGTAGGTGGCACTTTACTGGTTATGGTAAAGAGTGTTCCAGTTGATCCGGCCAACAGAACAGCCTGCTTGTAAAATTGACATGCAAGTGGCTGAGTACACCACAGACATGTATATCCTTAACATAGTTCTCAGGATGATTCAGCAGGATACAGAATGTGACACAGCTGACCCTTTTGAATTACAGGTACAACTCATTTTTTGCCACCTGAGTGGACTGGGGCAACGTGAAATAGAGCTTCTTGCTCAAGAATACAATATACCACTGGGAGTTGAACTCCTGGCCTTACGATTGTGAGCTGAATAATCTAACAAATAAATCATGTGCCACACCCTGTATGAATGAAGTCTTAACATGACTTACCTTGAAATATTAGAACTCATGTCTCCCCCATCAAATAAGCACTAATTTAATTTAAGTAACTTCATTAGCAAATTTCTGTTTATCAACGCAACCCACCAATAATTTTCTTCCAGTCTGGTTTTACTTCAATTATTTTCATTTATCAAATATGAGTGCAATGCAAAGAGATTAGATCAAATGTTGCCGAGAAACATGCCTTTGTTATCTTCAACGCATTTGTGTGTATGTGTGTGCAACAACTGAGGAATGACTGGTATAGTGTAAATAGAAGATAATGCAATAATGCTATCTACTATAGGCACAAGGCCTGAGAAGATAACATAATAATAATGCTAGGTCCTTATTGGAGAAAAGATGTTAAGCTAACAAGGAAAGGGTGATAAGGAATATTCAATTAAATATTTATTAGTAAAATGCACCAATAATTAATTTTTCTTAATTAACATGTACAACAACTATTAGGAATATTTCTACAAGTAAAAAAAAAAAAAGAGTAGTATGAAGATGCATAAAAAAAAAACAATCTGGTAGGGTTTTAATACAAGAAGGAAAGGATTCTTAGGAAACAAGAATGTTTTTCTTTTTTCTTTTTTAAGGAAGAAGGGTTAGGGATTAGATAAAAACATGCAACTGTTGTGAATGAGATGAAAAGTTTACATGAAGATTTGAATGAAGATCTGTGAAGGTGACAACGATAATAATAATAACAATAATAATAATAATAATAATAATAATAAAGCAAAGCCAAAATAATTCAACACTCTCACACTGAGATAACTCAATCATAAGTAATGATAATTAATAATAATAAATAATAATAATAATAATAATAATAATAAAAAGGGTTCTTGAAGCATGGTCAGTAAACAAGTGTTATCTTAGTCTACTGGCTGAGGAGAGCTGACACTTTCCATCATACCCAGCAAAATAATGCTGAGATTTTTCATGATACAATAATAATAATAATAATAATAATAATAATACTAATAATAATAAATAATAATAATGATAATAACAATAATAATTGTGGCAGCAATAATAATGTTAATATCTAATTTCTTTCTTTGCCACATAGGATTAGAAAAAAAAAACTAATTTTTTTTTTTTTTAAACTCAAAGAAACAAAACTATAAAACTAACACACAAAGTGAAAGTGGTTATAAGGATTGCATACAAATATCCTATAAATCAATGTTCGTTAATAAATAAATTATGATATGATGCTGCTGCTTATTGATAGTAATAATAATCGACCCAAGAAAGATTCTTGAGAATTGGGGAGACTTGTCATCAAATCTTATGACAACATCTCTGCTAACTAATGTACCATGTAGAAGTAGTAGTAGTAGTAGTAGTAGTAGTAATAATAATAATAATGATAATGATAATATTAATAATCCTTTTTACAATAGGCACAAGGCCTGAAATTTTGGGGTCAGGAATAGTTGATTATATTGACCCCAGTGTTCAACTGGTATTTTGTTTACTGACCCCGAAAGGCAAAGCTGACCGTAGTGTTATTTGAACCCAGAACATAAAGACGGAAGAAATGCCACTAAGCATTTTGTCCAGCGTGCTAACGGTTCTGCCAGCTTGCCGTCTTGATGATGATGATGATGATGATAACAACAATCCTTTCTACCATAAGCACAAGGCCTGAAATTATGGGGAAAACGGTAAGTTGATTGCATCCACCCCAGTAATCAACAGGTACTTATTTTATTGACCCCAAAAGGATGAAAGGTAAAGTCGACCTCGGTAGAATTTGAACTCAGAACGTAAAGACAGACGAAATACTGCTAAGCATTTTGCTTGGCATGCTAACGATTCTGTCAGCTCACTGCCATACTACTACTACTACTACTACTACTTATAATAATAATAATAATAATAATAATAATAATAATAATAATAATAATAATAATAATAATAATAATAATAATAATAATAATAATAATATTTCATTAAATAATAAAAATAGTTAAAGTGCTATGACTAAAGAGTGAAATAATCTATGTTAGTCAAAAAGTTTCAATAACTCAGTGATTGATATACTGAAAATCATGATCAAGAGTTCCCAGCCAGTAGCTTGTGGTTTAAACTGTCGCTATTCTCTTATTTTAGAATAATGTATAAATGTAATTAATAGCATTGATTAATTATTTTTCATTTTTGCAGATTACAATAATATCATATTTATAAAATGTTATCCACAATATTCAAATGGTTGGAGACTCTGGATTTAAATAATTATTAATAGAAAACAAAATGTGCAAATGAAATAAAATTAAATCAAGAATGAAAGAGATTAACTTAGAATTCTATAATTAAGTAAATATTAATTAAAATAAATTCATTTGAAGTCTTAAATTGAATGTGAAAAAAATAGCATATGACAATTGATAAGAAAAATAATACCATACACACATACACACACACACACAAAATCCATAACACAAATCAGGAACATAAAAAAAATTAAAACAAACAGATAAATTGAAAGTCAAACTTTTAACAATATCTATCCTGTTTAAAGAAATCTTTTCTAATTTGGTTTTTTATTTTCTTCCAAAATAATACCCAATCTCCGAAACCTCAAAATCAAAGGTTAAATAGAAATCTTAAAACAATAAAATAAATATGAAACAAAAGGGGTAAAAACAGATTTGAGATGTATCTGGCTTAACTGTGTATATCAGAGGTAAATTAGATGAGGGTCTAACAGTAAGCTAAGAACATGGTTAAGTAACACTAGGGTGGTACATAGGCAGTGTAGTGAGGAGGTAAGTTATGGCAAAACTTTGTATATGGTGCAGGAGTGGCTGTATGGTAAGTAGCATGATTACTAACCACATGGTTCCGGGTTCAGTCCCACTGCGTGGCACCTTGTGCAAGTGTCTTCTACTATAGCTTTGGGCCGACCAAAGCCTTGTGAATGGATTTGGTAGACAGAAACTGAAAGAAGCCTGTCGTATATATGTATATGTATGTGTGTATATGTTTGTGTGTCTGTGTTTGTCCCCCCAACATCGCTTGACAACTGATGCTGGTGTGCTTACATCCCTGTAACTTAGCGTTTCAGCAAAAGTGACCGATAGAATAAGTACTAGGCTTACAAAGAATAAGTCCTGGGGTCGATTTGCTCAACTAACGGCAGTGCTCCAGCATGGCCACAGTCAAATGACTGAAACAAGTAAAGAGAGTCATGAGGAAATATTACCTTGCTTGGAAGCAGGCGAGTGTAGACAACTGGTGGAGCATGCAGCCATAGAAAATAACCCTTAAAAAGCTCTGGTCAACCCATGCATGGAAGCATGGAAATGCTAGTCTTAGAAGAAGTGGCATATGTTTGATCACAGGTCTTTTTGATCAAGGCTTACCCAGGATTAAACAACAACATCAGCATCACACACACACACTTATTCATTATCCATTTCTTTTTAAACTGAAAACCTATGTCTATTTTAGTCCTCAATGACTAACCAATAATATCCAGTAGATATAGGTGAATTGGTAGAGTCATAAGACTGTAGAACGCCTTGTAGCATTTGTTCTGAATTTCTGGACCCTGAGTTCAAATCTCACCCAGGTCAAATTTACCTTAATTTTTGGGGGGACAGATAAAAAAAAAAAAGGGTATTAATTGATGGCGGTGTATAGCTGTGATTGCTAGAGCATTGACCAAAATATTTTGTGGTATCTGATCTAGCATTGTGAACTTGACGTCCAGATTCCACCCAATCACTGAAAGGTGCTGGTGACACTTCTGCAGTGACACAGGGTCTTTATAAAGATAGGATGTAATTTCAAGGATTTTTGGTTGCTACTTCTAGCAAACTGAGCAGACTACAAAGAGGCTCTCTTGTAAAGTACAAGTCACTAGAATAATCAGTTTGTTGATTTGGTTCACCTATAACTTAGCAACTCCACTAAAATGCCTCCTGAAGTACCAACAACAACAACAATAGGATCTTTTTTAAAACGGGGGCCACATTTTTCATTAACGAAACACTTTGAAACTTGGAACACTGGTAGAATGTGTCATATAAAACATCTTTTTCTCTTAGTCTTCTTAAAAAAAAAAGAAACCCATAAGTTATTCCATGTTAAAGTTGTCGTATTTCTGTAATTTCAACCAATCACTGACGTCCATTCAGCCGATATACATTAAGTGCTGACTACATAAACAAACGATTCTGAAACAATTAACCCTAACCCTAACCCTAGGGTTAGGGTTAGGGTTAAAGCAAATTTAAAATGAAAAAAGCAAATAAAACGAAGGTATGGAGATTAAATACGCTTTACATCGCTTAATCACTCAAAGGAGTAAATGTAAGCAACTGAATACTTGTCAGTGATTGGTTGAAATTATCGAAATAAGACAATTTTTTACATGAAATAAATTCGAATACAAAAATATTTTTCTGTTCTATAACACAAAATAGATAAGTATACGAAGTTTGAAAGTCTTTCCGTACCAAAAACACTACGTAAAACATTAATGAAAAATGTGGCCCCCGTTTTAAAATAGATCCCAACAATAATAATAATAATAATAATAATAATAATAATAATAATAATAATAATAATAACAACACACAACAAATAAAGTCAGATCTAACAGCTTACCTGGAATTTGCGACTTTTTAGCTTGGGCTACAGGATTTTCATATTGTGTCCGTTTATTCACATGACTGCAAATGAATAAATCA